>NW_025110051.1:443231-445748 GCF_011392965.1 Frieseomelitta varia | reverse complement strand
ATAATAAATTTATTACTGCTAAATAATTTCTATCCAGTGGTATTATACCGACGAGTTCGTAAAGAAAGCGACGAATTGTTGCGTACGGTTCGGTCACTCGTTATGGTCCGCAACCAGTTAAACGAAAAGAGCCTCCGCTCGTATATATACAATATATCAGCCGGGGCCCCCGATACGAGAACTGACGCGAGATTTACTGCTAATAGCACGTCGAATCGATAATCGGTTGCGTATTAATTAATCAATCCGGCCCCTTGACAAGACACGCATTTTTCTTCGACCGGATCGGTTCCTTTGTATCGACGTGGCAGCGAAACGGAACGACGGCGTGTGTGTTTCGTCATTGTTTTGTTCGCTGGTATGTTTGTGACTTTGATCGTGACGAATATAACGAAGTCGGGCGTCCGACCTGTCGACGTATATTTCATTTTCGCCCGATAGGTTCGGCTACCGATAGTCATTGCGTTAAAGGAACAGAATCGTGCGAAAAGGAGGCGAAAAAGAGAAGAGAGACGAAGCGTCCATCGAATGTGTAAAATCGTGAAACGCAGGGGAGAATTGAACTAGAACTGCTTTCGCGTACTCACGTTCCACTTTCGTCAGTGGATGTTGCTCGTGAAATGGCCCAGTTGGGGGGAAAAGCGTGAGAAAAAGAGAAAGCAAAATTGCTTAAAAAAAAAAAAAAAAAAACTCGCGTTACGAATTTTTCTTTTCTCGCGCTGTTAAAAGAATTGCAACAGTTACAACAGGTTGGAACGCACAATCGAAGCACGATTCTCTCGCACAAAGTCTCGCCGATGTTCCCCGAGAAGAAACCACAAAGTTATTCATCGCGCGCGAGTTTCTATAATCTCCTGCGTACGGGATATTCGCAGTTTCGAGGGAATAACAGTGATTTGTGATGAATCGGCGAGAGAGCGGGCGAGCAGGAAGCGTCGACCTTGATCTTGCGGCGGAAGGTCGACAGTCGTGAGCTGGCGCGAGCGAGCGACTCCCGAGGGAAGGGAGGACGTGCGTCTCTTCTCGCGGTTTTCCTACCATTCGCGTGGCAAAAATCCGGGCAAACAAAGCGCGCATTCGTCACCCATTGGCCATTGGGATCGCCAGGCATTTAAACCGCGAATTCTTCGCGCGTCTCCCTCGAAACGATCGTTGTCGCTCGCGCGGGTTCTAGAGAACATCGAGCTGCCGCGAATTCTTCCGAATTTCTCTCCGTAAACTCCACTCTTTTTTTTTTTTCCTTTTCTCAATCGTCGAGATATCGGGCCAGTAGATTCTTTTCTCTTTTTTTCTTATTAATAGAGAACTTTTTCTTTTTTTTTTTTTTTTTTTGTTTTTTAACACAGAATTTTTCCTTCTTCTAATCGTCGAGATATCAGGTCAATTCTTTTCTTTTTTTTATTGCTTTCGTAACTACACTAAAATGGAAAATAATAATTACAATTATAAGTAGTAAAGATTGTACTTATTCATTCATGTCGTTTTACATCATATTGATTATTATATCAAAGTAATTACGAGTCCATATCTGACCTAAACATTTCGTTTGAGAAATTCTTTCTCGTAATTATCATCATCTCTAATTTTATTTGTCCATTCGTACACATCCACGTGTCTCTGAATTTTAATTTCACTTCTCTTCCGCGCACATTTTCGGAACTAGATGCCATATTTTGGACATTTACAAACATTTCCGTCGAAATGAAACGAAACGTGCAGTGTTTGTCGTGTGAACGACAGAAAAATTCGACGAAACTGGAGGAAGTGGTTTCGCAACGATTACGGCACTGGCCTCTAACACCTATCGCCACATTCGTCAGAAAATTGCACCCTGTGGCACGCGGATGCGCGCCACATGTCCCGCATTCCGTCCTCCGCTCCTTTCGTTCTCCCCCTACCAGCCCACTCTCGCAATCCTGCGATCCTTTCTCTTCACCTCGCGCCCGTTCCCGGAACTATTAATTAGCCGACCAGCTCCGCTACTCCGGCAACTACCGCCCCCTCCTCTCTTTTACTACCGTGTCTTACCGTTCTACCATTATTATTATTATTATTATTCGTCGCCTTCTTCCCAAATATACATGGTGGTACAATTCGTAGTACAACCGGGCAGAGTGTGATTCTACGTCAAAAAATGAGAAAAATATTTGTTATGACATGTTTTTTTTTATTTATTAACGGGGGCTCCGTTTTCGAGAAAATCAACTTTAAAGTTTGTTTACCTTTGTTCAAATTTATGTAGTAATAGGTATACATTTAGTATATTATAGTAGAGTAATTGTAGCATGCTATGACATAGTATAGAAATTGTAGTATTATAATATAGTATTAGTAGTATAGTATATTGCAGTATATAGTATAGCATAGTATGCTCTATACTCTAATAGTAGAGTATAGTATAGTATGCTGTATACTGAAATAGTAGTGTATAGTATATTGTAATCTATATTGTAATAGTATAGTATAGTATGCTCTATACTGTAATAGTATAGTATAGCATGCTCTATACTGTAACAG
>NW_025110051.1:440371-442235 GCF_011392965.1 Frieseomelitta varia | reverse complement strand
TAATCTATATTGTAATAGTATAGTATAGTATGCTCTATACTGTAATAGTATAGTATAGCATGCTCTATACTGTAACAGTATCGTATAGTATGCTCTATACTGTAAGAGTATAGTGTAGTATGCTCTGTACTGTAATAGTATAGTATAGTATGCTCTATACTGAAATAGCATTGTATAGTATATTGTAATCTATATTGTAATAGTATAGTATAGTATGCTCTATACTATAATAGTACAGTATAGCATGCTCTATACTGTAACAGTATGGTATAGTATGCTCTATACTGTAAGAGTATAGTATAGTATGCTCTGTACTATAATAGTATAGTATAGTATGCTCTATACTGAAATAGTAGTGTATAGTATATTGTAATCTATATTGTAATAGTATAATATAGTATGCTCTATACTGTAATAGTATAGCATGTTCTATACTCTAACAGTATGGTATAGTATGCTCTATACTGTAAGAGTATAGTATAATATGCTCTATACTGAAATAGTAGTGTATAGTATATTGTTATCTATATTGTAATGGTATAGTATGCTCTATAATGTAATAGTATAGTATAGCATGCTCTATACTGTAACAGTATAGTATAGTATGCTCTATACTGTAAGAGTACAGTATAGTATGCTCTGTACTGTAATAGTATAGTATAGTATCCTCTGTATTACAATAGTATAATAATGTATGCTCTACTGTAATAGTATAGTAGCTCTATTTAAATCAACACTTTGCAAATAAAAGAATTGGTCGTGGAGGTCCTATTTTGCGTGCCTATATAATTTCGATCGTTGGATTTCAATCGTTCATTTCGAAACGATGGATGTAATGTTATCAAAAGAGGCATTTATATATGTTGTACGTTATATCCAGTGATATTTCGAAAAGAAAGCGACGAATTGTTGTATACGGCTCGGTCACTCGTTACGGTCCGCAATCAGCAGAGCCAGCGCAGCGTGGTTAAAGCAAAAATCCCTAGAAGTCAACGTGTCGAGCAGTGCTGCGTTAGTAGAGGAAAATCGTCGAGAGAGGGGAGGGGGGAGGGTCCAAGTACGAGGTTCCCCTAAATTAATCAGCAACAGGCGGAAAAGAACTAAGGGGCGGGGAGGGGAGAGGGAAATTCTCGCGGAAATCACGACCGGGGATCCGGAACGCGTTTACGAACGTGGGAATCGTTTCCCCGAGTGCACGCCGCCGTGAAACTATCGCGCTGATTACATCTCGCTGTTTACTCTGCCGGAAAATCAACATTATTTACGAGCGCGTTCTGGACACTACCACCGGGCCCGAACGAATTTTGTTGCAAATCGTTCTTCCATCCTCGTCGCCACACTCGCGCTCCGACCACTCTGCCACCCTCCTCGGTTGCCAGATAAAAATCCCCAGGAATTCCAGCGGTACTCTCGGCAAGAGGCAAAACAGTCCTATTCATTCCGCTCGCGATAACGCGACTTTTTAACGGCCTTCGACTCAGCCGAGCGCGAACAACTTTCAGGGGGAGATGTTCTCTGCGCCTCTGTTTCTGTTTCTCTTACACGGTCGTTTGAATAACAGTGAGTAACAGTTTTGTCATAGTTCGCGCGGGGAATTGAAACACGTTTCCCCTCGGAGAAGGGAAAGTTTCGCCACTTCTCAAGATATATACCCTCGTTTGTGTTCCCTTACTATCAATTTTGTGTATATAGTTACGAAACACCCTGTATATAACACATCAAACGCAGACTGATAATATAGAGAAGCATATTCTTGTTTTTCTACGCGCGATTTCATCAACTGTTGTAATCTATATTGTAATAGTATAGTATAGTATGCTCTATACTGTAATAGTATAGTATAGCATGCTCTATACTGTAACAG
>NW_025110051.1:410654-439429 GCF_011392965.1 Frieseomelitta varia | reverse complement strand
GTATAGTATGCTCTGTACTGTAATATTATAGTATAGTATGCTCTATACTGAAATAGTAGTGTATAGTATATTGTAATCTATATTATAATAGTATAGTATAGTATGCTCTATACTGTAATAGTATAGTACAGCATGCTCTATACTGCAAGAGTATAGTACAGTATGCTCTGTACTGTAATATTATAGTATAGTATGCTCTATACTGAAATAGTAGTTGCGTTAGCGTTTTCTGGATAGTTTTACAAGTTTCCAAGTTATGACAGTCTCAGGCGTTCGAGCGTATGAAATTTTTTTTTTACGACTTCCGAGGATTCTAAGGTTTTCGAAGCCTCTCGCAGAGTTGATAAAAAAGAAAAAAAACTCTTTAAGTGCAAAGACTTCCGACCAAAATACCATTCTTTTGAGGCTTGCTTCTGTTACGTATTTCTAAGGACTCCGAGGGTCTTCCAAGTGCCTCGAGGTCTTCGAGGTTTTTCCATGTTCTTGCCAAACCTCTCATGGTCTTTCATGGCCACCCAATACCGCGCGTTTAAAAAGGTTTCGAAATTTTTCAAGCCTTCCAAGATTCGTCAAATCTCCGCGATCGTCGAATTGTTTTTCTCCAAGGCAATTAACGAGTTAATATACGACGGATTTTAAATTTTCTCTCTATTTGTCTTTCTTCCTTTTTATTCATTTATGTTTCAATTATCTCTTTCTTTACTTTTTCAATTTGTGTTTTACCAATCTTGGACGAGATGGCTGGCTTCTTGTTGTAAAAAAGGAAAAAAATAAAAAAATTACGTGCAGCAAAGGGAATTCACATTTACTATAGAAGTAACAAAAAATTAGTAATTAATTAAAATTTATTAAACCAATAACTAATTTAAAAGAACTATTTTTTAGAACACTTTAGAACAAAAGAAAAAAAAAAGGAAAGAAAATTGTCATCAATTATAACTTTTTATGTAATGATACAATTTTGTAACAAACATTTATAGTATGATAAAAGAAACAAGATAGAAAACGTTCTCATGTTATTACAATTTATGTCGATTTTACGTGTGCGTTCTCAAAATGAAACAAACGATTAAAACGAATTAGAGAACGTTAAAAGAATTGAGAATTGAGAAACTAGAAGTTCACCGTATTTTTCTTCAAAATGGCCCAATTGGCGTCATTCGAGATACGTTTTGAACGAAATGAGCTCTCTTGCTGATGAGAGATGGCGTCAATATAAGATTCCTCGATAGCTCGTTTGATTCTTGTCGGAAAAACCACAAACTTTTTCCCGTTTAAACGAGTTCAGGTGCAGAAACGAAGGGAAACGACAATTTCCATTCTGGTCTCGAGTTCGAGTGGAAAAACCAAAGCCACAGGGTGGAAATCGATCGTGTCACGGAGATTCCTTGTGATAAAAAGACGACTCGCGGGGTTGTTTCGACTCGATCCTGAGAAGGAACGCTCTGGATGCACGACACTGATTTTGCGATGCCTCGCCGAGGCATTTGATCGCACGTGAGAACTCGGCCCCGAAGTAGAGCGATCCGTATAATCACCGGACGCTGCTGTTGGTGCTGGTGTCAGTCCAACGATGCCTCAGTGATGTCTGGAGACCACGTTTTCCTGGCCAAAATTATTTCAGATTTGTAAATTTAGATTTTAGATTTTTAAATTATTTCAGATTTTTAAATTTAGATTTTAGATTTTTAAATTTAGATTTTAGATTTTTAAATTTAGATTTTAGATTTTAAAATTATTTTAGATTTTTAAATTCAGATTTTAGATTTTTAAATTTAGATTTTAAATTTTTAAATTTAGATTTTAGATTTTAAAATTATTTTAGATTCTTAAATTCAGATTTTAGATTTTTAAATTTAGATTTTAGATTTTTAAATTTAGATTTTAGATTTTTAAATTATTTTAGATTCTTAAATTCAAATTTTAGATTTTTAAATTTAGATTTTAGATTTTTAAGTTTAAATTTTAGATTTTTAAATTATTTCAGATTTTTAAATTTAGATTTTAGATTTTTAAGTTTAAATTTTAGATTTTTAAGTTATTTTAGATTTTTAAATTTAAATTTTAGATTTTAAAATTATTTTAGATTCTTAAATTCAGATTTTAGATTTTTAAATTTAGATTTTAGATTTTTAAATTATTTTAGATTCTTAAATTCAGATTTTAGATTTTTAAATTTAGGTTTTAGATTTTTAAATTATTTCAGATTTTGAAATTTAGATTTTAGATTTTGAAATTTAGATTGTAGATTTCAAAAAATTTAGATGTAGATTTCAAAATTATTTTAGATTTTTAAATTTAGATTTTAGATTTTTAAATTGTTTTAGATTTTTAAGTTATTTTAGATTTTTAAATTTAAATTTTGGATTTTAAAATTATTTTAGATTCTTAAATTCAGATTCTAGATTTTTAAATTTAGATTTTAGATTTTTAAATTTTGATTTTAGATTTTTAAATTATTTTAGATTCTTAAGATTAAGATTTTAGATTTTTAAATTATTCCAGATTTTTAAATTTAGATTGTAGATTTCAAAAAATTTAGATTTAGATTTCAAAATTATTTCAGATTTTTAAATTTAGATTTCCGATTTCAAAATTATTTCCGACTTTTAAATTTAAATTTTAAATTGTAAAATCATTTTAGATTTTCAAATTTAGATTTTAGATTTTACAATTGCGCGGACAATGTTCTTCTCTCAGAATCGAAGCTTCAAACAACGAAACTTCTTCTTCTTCTTCTTCTTCTTCTTTTTCTTTTTCAACTCGAAACTGCGTCAAGTCAGAAAAATTCATTTAAAAATTCTCGTGCCAAAACTGAGTGTGTACGAAAGAAGAAGAAAAAAAAAAAAAACAACAAAAGTATTTTTCAAACTTCTCGATTCCCGAAATGCGACGGCTCGTTACACAATGCCGTGCAATTACGTACGGGACAGTAGAACATCGGCGAGGTTCGTGCAGACATTGCTGCCCCGCGCGCACTTGTGTGTGTACACGTCCAGGCCGCCAGGCGATTTTAACGAACCGCCGCCGTAATTAGAAGACGTATTGTGTTCGGTCTGAATGCGAGCGGGATTGCGTTCGCGTGACCCGTGACGACCGGCGTGCACACACAGCCTTTTGCCCCGGCCCGCGTGAAAACCGAGAACCGAGCGCGTTCCCGCTGGAAAATCCTGGCCAACCGGGGCACAATGGCCACGAGGGAACAGCTAATTAGATCGGAAGATTGCTCCTTTCCCCGGGATTGAATTGCAGATAACAGCGAGATTGGCCTTGCTCGCCGACGAGCAAGCGCCGTTGCTCTTTCTTGCACGTTATTCTGTGTACGTATGTTTCCAGACTTCCAAGGTCTTCGTTCCGAGAAGAAGCTCTCTTCGAAAACAAACTTTTCCAAAAGCCCAGATTTTACACAACTTTCGCAGAGTCGGAGGTGGTTCGTTCGATCTCGCGCTCTGAAACTTGATCACTCACTTGGAAACTTTCGATCTGGCTGAGTTTCAAACTCTGCCAGTGGAGTGTAATATTGTTCAGCGTTGTTTCAACTTGTTTCGTTGTTGAGATCGAAACAAGTGACTGTGCGTGTATTCGTGTCGTACATTTGAGACTAAAGTGGAAGTAGTTTTAGAAAGCATAATTCTGTGAAGAACGTCGAAGAGTTTTGACCAGTTCAGAGGTGGTTGATTTTCGTAATTTGGTTGATAATTTGGTGGTTTGTGCGACATTATGTTACGTGTCTTAAATTATTCATTCGACAAATTCATGTGAATCGAGTTCCAATATATTGGAACTCGGAAATTCTCAGTGTTTGCAATTCCAATCTAATTTAGATAAAACAATTTCATATAAACATATGTATATAATATAGTATATTTTACTTAGTATAGTAAATTTTAGTATTTTACACTTAGTAATTTACACTTAGTAATTTAGACTTAATATAGTATTTTACACTTAGTGTAGTAAGTTCTAGTATTTTACACTTAGTGTAGCAAGTTCTAATATTTTACACTTAGTATGGTAAGTTTCAATATTTTACACTTACGATTAATATAGTAAGTTCTAGTATTTTATACTTAATATAGTATTTTATACTTAGTGTAGTAAGTTTTTTACACTTAGTAATTTACACTTAATAATTTAAACTTAATATAGTATTTTACACTTAGTGTAGTAAGTTCTAGTATTTTACACTTAGTAATTTACACTTAATAATTTAGACTTAATATAGTATTTTATACTTAGTGTAATAAGTTCTAGTGTTTTATACCTAGTATAGCAAGTTCTAATATTCTACACTTACAGTTAGTATAGTAAGTTCTAGTATTTTACACTTAAAAATTCTTTTCAATTTTAATTTAAAGTTTCTAAGATTCGAAGACTGTTAAATTGTTCATATTCTGCCCAACGAGATTAGGCGAAACAAGTAGAGCTCCATCTGCACAAAATTCTCGACGTGCGTGGCAACGCAAGAGGTTAACCTCAAATATTTCGCCCAAAATTGCAATACTTTTTCAGTTTCAAGTATATTTAAGTATGACCCTATAGGCAAAACAAATAATAAATTCATTACTTCTTAGTAATTTCTATCCAGTGAATTACCCCAATGAATGCAAAAAAAAAAAAGAAGACAAATTCTCGTATACGGTTTGGTCACTCGTTATGGTCCGCAAACCAGTTTCTAGCGCAAGAGGTTAAAGTGAGGTTAGTTACGTACACGTCCATCTTCTATTGTTACAAAAAACCTAACTATTTTTTTTTTTTTTTTGCCAACTTAACGATCAACTTCGTGATTCACGTTGAAGAACGGAGCCTGACATTCCAAATCCTCAAGCCGGTACTATGGAATTCCCCACCTAACCTAAAAATTCTACAAACTGCGCATCATCCATCGAACGTTATGCCTCGGAGCGCGCAAACTGCACGACCACTGCATCGCGTTCACGGGCTCCGTATATCAATCGGTACCACACCTATCCTCCCCGTACGGCCAGGAATTTAATCTTCGGTGCCGTTACTCGCCAGGCGCGTTGAAACGCCCCGGCGCGGCCCGATCCCGTGTGCATCTCGAGACAATTGCTCCGCCTAAACAGCCGTTGACAAGCGAAACCCGGAACGCGTCGATACTTATTATTGTTAGATACGCGTAATTTATACCGATACTGTGGAGAGTGTATTATGATTTTCAGCCGAATGATTCAGCGTACGATTAAAATCCTCGTCCCGAGACACTTACTTTCCATTCCCATTTGTTTCGATTTCGTTGTTAGCGGGCAGGGTTTCGATTGTTTGGACAATTGTAAAAGCCAGCCGGACCTATTTATTGATTATGTATTGGTTATTTATTTATAATATTTATGTATTATTATTATTGTATACTATAATAATAGTATACAATATAATAGAATATAACATGCTATAATATAATAGTATACAATATAATAGAATATAATATGCTATAATATAATAGTATACAATATAATAGAATATAACATGCTATAATATAATAGTATATAATATAATAGAATATAACATGCTATAATATAATAGTATACAATATAATAGAATATAATATGCTCTTATATAGTAGTGTACAATATAATACAATATAATATAATAGTATACGATATAATACAATATGCTATAATGACAGTGTACAATATAATACAATATAATATTCTATAATATAATAGTATACAATATAATACAATATGCTATAATAACAGTATACAGTATAACACAATATAATATGCTATAATATAATAGTATACAATATAATACAATATGCTATAACAGTATACAATATAATATGCTATAATATAATAGTATACAATATAATAGAATATAATATTCTATAATAGTATACAATATAATATGCTATAATAATAGCATACAATATAATAGAATGTAATATGCTCTAATATAATAGTATACAATATAATACAGTATAATATGCTATAATAACAGTATACAATATAATAGAATATAATATGCTATAATATAATAGTATACACTATAATAGAATATAATTTTCTATAATAGTATACAATATAATACAATATAATGTGCTATAATAATAGTATACAATATAATAGAATATAATACGCTCTAATATGATAGTATACAAAATAATACAATATAATATAATACAATATAATACAATATAATAGAATATAATATGTTATAATATAATACTATACAATATTCTATAATAGTATACAATATAATACAGTATAATATGCTATAATAATAGCATACAATATAATAGAATATAATATGCTCTAATATAATAGTATACAATATAATACAGTATAATATGCTATAATAATAGTATACAATGTAATAGAATATAATATGCTATAATATAATAGTATACAATATAATAGAATATAAAATTCTATAATAGTATACAATATAATACAATATAGTATGCTATAATAATAGCATACAATATAATAGAATATAATATGCTCGAATATAATAGTATACAAAATAATACAATATAATATAATGCAATATAACAGTATACAATATAATACAATATAATAGAATATAATATATGCTATAATATAATACAATATTTTATAATAGTATACAATATAATACAATATAGTATGCTATAATAACAGTATACAATATAATACAATATAATATGCTATAATTAAATAGTATACAATATAATATGCTATAATATAATAGTATACAATATAATATGCTATAATAATATAGTATTATAATTGTATATAATAATATGTATTCTACAGATCACATTTAACGTGCAGAACCTTTTGATACGTCAAACGACGATTTGCTTACTAGAGAACAGAGAAAAATTGCACCGAGGTTAATATATAATAATAATAATAACAACAACAACACAATCGTTATTAACGAACGATAATTGCAACGACAAGCGACGTTGATCTGCGTGACGTGTCCACGTGCTGGACGATCGTCCATATATCGACGTCATACGTCGAGAAACAAGAAAGCGGCGAACGGAGAAGGACTCGGGAAGAAATTAGCCGGGAAACGAGCGGCTTAGAATCGTCCACCGGATGCGCCGCGGCAAAAGGAACAACAAACCCGCCCGCTCGGATAGAAGATACTCACTCGGGTATAATAATAATATCGAAGTAATGGAGGCAACGTACGTGGTGCAGCTTTCCCTCCCCTCCTCTCCCTCACGGCACGAGAAAGGATACGCGTGTTTCACCGTGGCGCGGCCATGAGGGGCCGTCATGGGGTCACGAGCACGTCTTCGAACTGGCCGGTTACGCCTGCTTTCAAACGTTTCACCTGTCCTGCTTCGAGCTGCAACATTTTTACGAAACTGGCACGCTTCCTGAACGTCTTTCGGCCGTGGCGCGTTTCGAGTTTCTGAAATTTTTTCGCGCGGCCACGTTTACTTCTCTCGACGAGAGACGAGCGAGTTTGACACCGAGTTTGGTGCCGAGGTGCAGAAAGTAGCGACCGAAGATCTCCGACAATTATTCGGATTTCACTATTAATGAAATTTATAAATTACTAACTTGTAATGCAAGTTTCACCGCCGTTGCTGGCACTTTGATTTGTCATTATTAATTTTAACTCGCCTATTTAATTTTCGTTCAATTATAGAATTTTTTATTAATTTTATATATATATATATATATATTTAAATTAATTTTATATATACATATACTTAATATAAATGAATCAAATATAAAATATTAATTTAATTAGTAACTTAACCACAATAATATTATAATTATATTATATTAAAATGTAATATAATTGTAATATTTTACTATAATAATATTATAATTATAATACTAAAATCACCATTATAATATTTATAATTATAATTTATTGTTATAATTAATATATTACCATTATATTATAATATAATTACAATATATTACCACAATAATATTATAATTATAATTGATATAATATAATAATTATAAATGATTTCGGCCCACCACCGTTTTGTGGACAGACTCTAGAAACAATATTCGAAAAAGTTCCAAGAAAACCGTCAACAAATCCCTAACGCAAGATCCATGGAGAAAGAAAAGGTTTCAGAATATCGTCGGGCACTTCGTTAAACATAACCGGATGATTAAGAGATCGGTGAAAGTTAAACGACAGATTGAAAAAAAAAAGGAGAGAAGCAAAATAGACAAACGAGTGCGAGGAGGCTGGTCGAGAGAGTCGAGAGTGATCGGTATTAACGAGATGAAATATAGATCGTCGTGTAAACGGCGGCGGCGATCGTAAAGACGTTAATTAACAGAGAAAGGGGGTCCCAATCCTGAAAACCGGTAATCGAAACGACCGCGCGTTGGACCAGGCCTCGGACGTTGACGTTCGAACGCCTGTCTTTCGTGGCTCTCGAACGACAAGCAGCTCGTGAAGGCCCCCAGGGCCCCGAATGACACGGCTGTTAATATCTGATGGAGAGTGGGTGGCTGCCCGGTATATTAGGACTAATGAACAGATTAGAGGCCTCGATATCGCTCGGCCAGATTAACCGCGCGGATACGCGCGACCTCGTGCTCCCATCAGCGAAACTGCGCGAGCGTTGATAGGAACGATAGAAAAATATATACATACATACATATATATATATATATATATATATATATATATATACACAGAGTGTTTCGTAACTTGTGGGATCCAGTTCGGGATCTGTTTGTACGCCTAAAAATAATGAAAAAAAGTCATATAAATATATATATATATATGATATATATAACTTCCATATAATATATATAAAATATATAATATATATATAACTTCCATATAATGTACAATATATAAAATATATATATATATATATAACTTCCATATAATGTACAATATATAAAATATATAATATATATATCACTTCCATATAATGTACAATATATAAAATATATAATATATATATATATAAAACTTCCATATAATGTACAATATATAAAATATATAATATATATATATAACTTCCATATAATGTACAATATATAAAATATATAATATATATATAAAACTTCCATATAATGTACAATATATAAAATATATAATATATATATAACTTCCATATAATGTACAATATATAAAATATATAAAATATAATATATATATAACTAATATATAATATAAAATATATAATATATATATATAATTATATTCCATATAATATATAATATATATATATATAACTTCCATCGAAACATTTTTTCATACAATAAATATTTTATATATATATATATATATATATACAGGGTGAGTCTCGTAACGTGACGACGTCAAATAACTCATGAAATAGTAAATAAAATTCGCAATTCCAATTTGCCACTTGGTCAGTTGAATAAAAGATTTCAACGATCGAAATCGTCTGCAATTTATGCTTGGCATTATGTAATATTTTATATATATTATATATATTATATATTTTACATCGTACAACGATGCACAATATATTAACACAGCAAGTGTTATATAAACAGGATATATAAATATATCACACAGATTCTGCATTTATCTTATCATTTAAATAACTCAGACTCGACGATTGAAATCGTTCGTACAAACCATCGCCATGCTCCCTTCCGCTCGATCGGTATCGAATTTCTCGTTTTCTCCGATTCGAGACACGTACACCCGGTGCCGATTTTGCGATTTCGTCCGTCGTGTGTGTGCATCGGGTTACACTAATCGATGCCGCGAGAGTATTCCGAAAACTCTGTCTGGCCGGGACAGGGGGGGCCGATAAGAGGAAGAAAATACCTGAGAGAGAGAGAGAGAGAGAGAGTGAGTGAGGTTGGAGAAACGAGCCAATCAACCCACCGAATTTATCTGCGGATCGCTGGCAATCGTCGCTAGGTAATTGGATATGGGATCGTGCGGATGGTGTAATCGGGGTTTCCACGGGGGAGCGGGCTGCACGCATCAACCCCCTTCCGAGGCAAGCCTTCGGAATGTAATTAGTCAGGGGAGCGGGCCTGGCGCAATCTTGCCCGGCGATCGGCAGCTAACTTCAGGTCGAGCTCCTTTCCCCCACTCCGCTATTTCTCGAGATCCAGCGTGCACTTCCAGAGTCGGCTGCCTCGGCAATAATTATAATCGACCGACAAACGGGTGCTCGGTAATAGTACACGGCTACTTGGAAGATTTTCGAATCACCAAGTTCATTATCTTTGCAGAGTTGTTCCAGAAGACTTGGAATACGGATTTTTTGGGAGATTGATCGATTTTTCTGAGTTTACGAAAGGCATGTAAACCCCCAAAGAGCATGCTGGAGCGCGGCGGGGCGATCTGTTGGCGATCGTGGCCGTATGCCATTAGAGCCGGACTCTCTCTGTCTTTCTCTCTCTCTCTCTCTCTCTCTCTCTCTCTCTTTCTCTCTATCCATGGCCAGCGATAGTATCTCGCCGCCGGTCTAGAACTCGTGCCCCTTTCCTCGTGCTCCTAGGCGTGGTACATGACGAACAACCGAGGCATGCTGCACGTGCGTACCTACCAATGAAACCGGTCTCCCGCTGCTCGAAAAAAAGGAAAAAAAAAAAAAAAGAAAAGAGAGAAAAAAGGAAAAGAAAAAACCCCCCGACAATGCTCTGGTACACCGTTTCGTGCCCGCCGGTTACTCCATGGCTCGAGCTATGAATATTCGCCGATGGAAATTACTGTTAGCCACGAGCTACGACGAAGAACCGCGAATTTAAGGGAATAAATTTTCCTTAAATTCTTCAAATCTGATTTTTGGCCCTGTAAACTTGGAACTTGGGATCTGGATGATGTTCGACAAATCATCTGTCAGTCATTTGAAATTGTATTATGTAGAAATGGAACGACTCGCAGATCATTTAACTACGAAAAAAGTATAATGTTTGTTTAAAGTGCAAGATTTAGGTTAGGTTTAGATTAGGTTTAGGTTAGGTTTAGAAAAGAGAAAGACGATTTAATAATGCAATAAAGAATACAGGCTTCCACTGATATATATATATATATATATTGTTAAAGTAGACTCGAGTGTATTTAAATATGTACACATGTATGTTATATTCATAATTTTTTTATGTGGTGTATATAAAAAATATAATATGTGCAACAGCGTAATAGTAATATTACAAATACATACAATAATAATATAATAATGTAATAGTACAATAATACAATATATACAATACATTAATAATATAATAATAATATAATAATAATGTAATAGTGCAATAATACAGTAATATATATAATACAATATATACGAGACACTAATAATATATTAATAATATAATAATGTAATAGTACAATAATACAATAATATAATACAATATATACAATACACTAATAATATAATAATAATATAATAATGTAATAGTAGAATAATACAATAATATAATACAATATATACAATACACTAATAATATAATAATAATATAATAATGTAATAGTGCAATAATACAGTAATATATATAATACAATATATACAAGACACTAATAATATAATAATAATATAATAATGTAATAGTGCAATAATACAGTAATATATATAATACAATATATACAAGACACTAATAATATAATAATAATATAATAATGTAATAGTGCAATAATACAGTAATATATATAATACAATATATACAAGACACTAATAATATAATAATAATATAATAATGTAATAGTACAATAATACAATACTATAATATAATATATACAATACACTAGTAATATAATAATAATATAATAATGCAATAGTACAATATACAGTACAGTATAATAATAAAGTATGTTTTATATTTATTGCATTTGATTATATTGTATATATTCATATCAAGTACAATAATTTGCATTCTATATTGCATACTGTTCATATGATTTATACTCTACATTAACATTTGCATTGTAAATATTGTATTCGTTGCATTATCAATTTACAATTGATATTTATTGCGTCTTGTACTATTTTTGTTGTAACAAATATAGTACTTGCCTCCCTCCCAAGATATCCGAGGGTGTGTGTATGTATGACGAGGCGATGGGACCTCACAAACACGCCAGATACACACCAGCAGCGATTGGACAGGTCCGATAGCATCCTTTCGTTCGCAATCCGCGTCTTTCTTTCCTCCATTCGGGATGCCATTTGAATAAGAGACGAGGGGAAGAGCAGTCACGAGTGGCGAGTGGAATCCAGGGGTCAACTTGCCACCGAACGCCCCCTATCCGATCTAATACCGATTGTTCCTCTCTTTGTTTTCTTTTCATTCCTTTTTTCTTTTCTTTTTTTTTTTTTTTTCTTTTAACCTATTTGTATCAGAGGTTAGAGTCGTTTAACCTTTGATCCACGAACAGTCCATATTACAATTGTTTTTTAATTCTGGAATTTTTAATAGCCATAGATTGTCATAAGTGCAGTTGTCGAGGTTGATTTTTAACCTACATTAACAATTAACTCCAACAATGATTGATAGTGATACCAATGAATAACTTTATAAATAAATGTTAATAAAATATAATAAACTTTATAAATAAATATTAATAAATAAATATAAATAAAACTTATTAACCTACATTAACAATTACATCCAACAATGATTGATAGTGATATCAATGAATAACTTTATAAATAAATATTAATAAAATATAATAAACTTTATAAATAAATATTAATAAAATATAACAAACTTTATAAATAAATATTAATAAAATATTAATAAATAAATATAAATAAAACTTATTGATAGCAAAGTAATATTTCTCAAAGTAGATTTGGCATGATCTTCTGTTTAAACCAATCGTGTTTCAAAACAATTCAATTGAATGGTGTGCTGTTCGTGAAAACGGAGTTGGGCGAGTTAGGTTTACGAGTATAAAGTTCAGAGTCTGTTAGTCCTATTTACACGATTCCTTTGAAGTCTAATCTAATCGACGAGGGCAAGGATAGAGATTGGAGGAAGCTGATAATACTCTCGAGACTTGGTCACAGCATGCACGAGCCGATGCTTTTCTTGCGACTTGACTTTCCAGGTCACCGGCAGCAACTCGATCGGAAACACCTTTCTCCTCCTTCCTTTGCAGCCCGTTTTTTCCTTTTTTTTTTTCTTTCTCAGTAAACAACTTCGAACTTTTCTCGAGGAAGATGCCCCCTTCTGTCGAAAGAAAGTGATTTGTATCTCTTTTACTTTTGTTCTTAACGTTAAATAAGTAGAAAGAATGAGAAATTCGTTTTATCTGTCACACACGTGTCGCAGTTTTTGAATTTGCTTCTTTAACGCCGAGACTCAGCCAAAATGGACCAAATGGCCATTTCGTAACTTCTTAGTAAAAAAAAAAAACATTTACAAATTTGCAATTTTTTAACCGCTTCGTTCGTTCACCAAGATGAACCAAAATTCTTGCAGGCCTTTTAATTTTAATCAGTCCCTCTCTATCAAGGTTTTGATCCCTCGAATTTGTAAATTTGAAACTACTTAAATGTGAGTCGTGTGTGCAACAATCTACAACTCTGAGAAAGCGTGAAAGATCCACAGTGTTGCGAAAATTCAGTACGCAGGATATTCTGCAGATGGCGCGCCCGCCGCATCCTAACCTTAAACCTTCATCGCCTGTTTACGCAAAAAAAAATTTATTCTCCGATTGCTGATCAGTCAATTGCAATCAAACGTCGATCGGATCGTAACGGTTCAAGTTTCATCACAATTTGTCCGAAAGAAGGGACAGATCGATACGTCGAAATGTAATCAATCGTGGTTTCAATCTGGTTAGTCATCGATCATCTCGTCTCGAATCCTCGCGAAGATTAGCATTTTTCTTTTACTTTTTTTTTTTTTTTGACATTCTTGTGTTTTCTGTTGCAGCAAAAGGTGAAGTTCTGGTTCGCGACCGGCGGCGCCGGATTTTGCATCAGCAGAGCTCTCGCCATGAAGATGACTCCCGTTGCTGGGTAAGTTTTTGCCCATTTTTTTGTTAAAAAAAAAAAAAAAGAAAAAAAGAAAAGAATTTCCAACGTCGCCTTCTTTTTTAAATTAAATATTATTAAATATTATTAATTTTAAATTCAGTATTATTAAATCTTTTTTTAAACCTTAATTTAAATCTTTTTTAAATTAAATATTATGCCCGATTATGGACTTGCTTTTGCAAAATGCTCCAAAGTTTTACGACGCATTAAGATTAACAAGATTCATTCGGACTAAATGTTCAATTATGAACGATGAACTTAAACCTCGTTTTCAAGCTCCAAGTCTCTATTTTCAAAATGCATTGTTCCATTTTACTCTGTCAATGTTTCATCATTTGGGTTTGGGTTAAGTTTGGGTTACGTGAAAAATCTTTTTTGGGGTTCAGAATGTTCTATAATGCGTCCAAATTGCGTACACAACGTTTTACCTAAATTTTACTTTAGGTTAGTTTTAGGTTAGGTCTGCAAGTGCAAATTTTTTTCTCGCGCCACGTGACGAGTACACTCTACGATTAAAAATAGATACAGGGTGTCACGTTCAAACGGACACACCCTGTATTTCTTTTTTTCTTTTTTATTTTTTTTTTTTTTTTTTTTTTTTTTTTTTTTTTTTTTTTNTTTTTTTTTTTACGAATCGCGTAGTAGACGAGTGTGGATGGCTGTTGTTTCATGACGTAGTTGAGAGGAATCGAAGGCAAAGAACAGGGCAGCGTTAGCCGCCGGTAAATAATGATTGACGAGGGTCCGTGACATAAACGTCGCCGGAGCACCGTCTCGAATTGCTTCTCGAGACAAACTTATTGATAATAACGCGGATAGCCGCGCGACGTCGCGATCAACCATTCTGATTGCTCGTCGTTGCCCGCTCAAGTGGAATGACTCGCAGCGATTCCGAGCGTTCGTGCGCCGGCCCGATCGATCGAGACGTTTTACAAATCGTGGATAATCGATTGCGCCTCGCCTCTCGTTCTCGTTCTCGTTCTCGTTCTCGTGCGAGACTTTCTCGATCAATTGGCCAAGTGCGTTTGCCTCGGGCTTATTTCGATCGAACGTCCATCCTTTTTATACACGAGCCTCTCACAATTGCGATTGAACGTGCAATCGGGATATCAATCGGCGATTAACGAATGAAAGAAGTGATCAAAGGTCACGATTAATTGAATAAAACGATTACAAAACGATTTACGATTGTATTAGTAGTTTGCTTTTATCAACGACACTGTGTATAGCTTGTAGAAACTACTTTTCATTATATATAAATTTATTGTTTATACGTTTTGTTATATATAATTTTGCAAAAGTGTTTAGAAAATTATATATAACAAAATTTATTATATAAAGTTTTTTATAAAGTCTTTTATTATATAGTTTTATAAAGTGTTTTATACAAAGTCTTTTACTATATGAAGCTTTATAACTAAACTAAACTATTATATTTATGTTACAATATTGATATATTTGATTGATTATATTTATGTTATAATATTGATATACTTTGTAAAAATGTTTACAAAATTATATGTAACAAAATTTATTATGTAAAGTTCTTTATAAAGTCTTTTATTATATAGTTTTATAAAGTGTTTTATACAAAGTCTTTCATTATATAAAGCTTTTTATTATAAAAAGTTTACTAAACTAATATATGTTGTGAATAAATATCAGTTACATCATTATAATATTATATTTATGTTATAATATTGATATACTTGATATATTTGATGATATAGTATAATATTGATATATTAACATATAATGTTGTATATATATTTTGTATAATACATCAATATTACAATATTTTGTTACACACATAGAATATATAGATTGTTTCTGTATAATATATCAATGATCAAATGATCGGTTTATTTATACTGGAGATTCAAAAAGTATAATACGTTACAATAAATCAAACAAATATATCAAAATATATATGTGTTTAGGTTAGGTTACGCTCTTCGTTTATTATATCATATTTTTAAACTTTGGTTTATGTTAAGTTAGGTTCATAATTTGAAAGCTACCAAAAGTAATGTTTACAAGTTGCGAAAGTTAATCCGAGTCATTCATTCCAGCAATGATTAGATTACAATCGCTACCAATACATTTGGTAATTGATTGCAGAGAAATGATTACAAAGTAACCCAATACCGATTCAGAGAAGAAAACAGAGTTATCGACCGTTACGGTTGCTCTGCAATAACAACAGCAGGCTCTCCTGCCTATGAATTGCATGTCTCTCAAGTCGTTTATTCTTCGCCAACCCCGATGCCGCGATTTAAAATCAAAAGACTCGGCAACAGAAACTGCAATATCTCCGGAAACTTCTTCGCTCGTGTCACTTTTTCCAATAACATGTCCCTCGATACTTGTTGGAGTATCCTTGTGCCATGGAGGAATGAGGAGAAAAACAGAGAGAGAGAGAGAGATGGACAAACAGGAAGGAACTCGAACTCGGAGAGACGAATGAAACTGGCAAACGGCCCGGTATCTATATCAGGGCTCTTCGAATCGCTCCGGATCTTTCTTGGCCGCGTTTCCCCGTTCTTGTCCGCTCTGGTATATACACGCTCCTGGCATTATCCTGTACACTGGTTCCCCTCGTGTTGCAACACGTCCGCGCAGAAGGCCGAGTGGAGCAACCGAGCGCAAGTGCATCGAACCGCTTTCTCATTCAGGGACGTTGCCACTGTTCCTCCCCCCCTCTCCCTCTCTTTCTCTCTCTTTCTCTTGTTTTCCTGCTTCTGTCTTATTTCTTCATCGGCGACTGTGTTTCGGCCAGGGAGAGTCTGCGACGCTCCAATTTCTCCATTCTCTCCCTCCCCTCCCCCCTTGTTTTCTCTGTGCATTAATCCATTGGAGGCGAAGAATTATCTGAAAAATTGAAGGAGCTGAAGAATTTTCTTTTCTCTACGTCAAACATTTTTAGAAGAAGAAATGTTTTGAATGTTGCAAACATTTTTCGTATAACAAATAACATGGTAGCACCCTGTGTATGTGTGTATGTGTGTGTGTGTGCGTGTGTGTAATTGGCTCTTCAGAATATTTTTATTATGAGGAACCGATTATACACGCCATGTGTGTGATGCGCGATGAAAAGAAAAGATATAATTATGGTGGAAGAAATATTTATTTCAAAAATAGTGAAGAAACATGAGATCATTATTATTATGGGTTCAGTAATAAACGTTAGAGGATAATTCGTAAATAAATTTTAAGGAAACGTTACAATAAATTAATTAGGAAATTTTCCTCCAACGACATTTATTTTTGTTTGTTTGTGGTAATCATCTGAAACATTCTCCCAAGCACAATCACCTTCACAAGCAAATTTCAATCTTTACGCATCATTAAGCTTCGCTTTTTCTCAAAACGATCTTATCTTACTTCTTCGCTAATAATTAATATAACTCAGGTTCAAGATCATTACACACGCGGTATGTAATCCGTCTCGAATGGGTTAAGCTGTGCAATGGATTTTAGGTTAGGTTAGGTTGTGCAATGTTCGTTCGTCTGTTGAGGAGGTCAGGTTTTCGAGAATGTTAAAATGTACACAATGACGAAAAGATTGGAAATCGCTTAACACATACCAGCGAATTACACCTGGCTCGAGCACGAAGCAAGAAACTAGCACGCCTCTAAGGTATTCGCAGGCATGTAACCGACTGTTATTTACGACGTTCGCCAGTTGTAACGGTGCATCGAGCCTCGCAACTATCGATAATTTTCCATTAACGTCCGTGCCATCCGCGTCTCGTTAACAGCCGAACAAATCACTTTTACGGGTTCTTCGAACCGCCACCGATTCCAGCTGCTTTACCCCCGCGCTTTTCCTCCTTTCTCTCCGCCGATAATATCACCGCCAATTATTCTCCCTTGACGCTATGTTTAACCTCTTGCGCTCGAATGACGTGTCACGCACGTCGAGAATCTTTTGTTCCAAAATTGCAATATTGTCTTAGTTTTAAGTATTATATTTAAATGTAATTCAGGCAAAACAAATGATAAATTCATTACTTCTTAACAATAATTTCTATCCAGTATGATATCATACCGACGAGTTCAAAAGGGAAAGAAAGCGACGCGTTATTGTATACGGTTTCTCGTTATGGTCCGCAATCAGTGGTTAACCTCTTGCGCTGGAATAACGTGCCACGCACGTCGAGAATCTTTTGTTCCAAAATTGCAATATTATCTTAGTTTTAAGTATTATATTTAAATGTAATTCAGGCAAAACAAATGATAAATTTATTACTTTTTAATAATAATTTCTATCCAGTATGATATCATACCGACGAGTTCAAAAGGGAAAGAAAGCGACGCATTATTGTATACGGTTTCTCGTTATGGTCCGCAATCAGTTGCCAGCGCAAGCGGTTAACCTCTTCGACGCGCCCGTCGAGTATAATTGGCCCAAAATTGCAATATTTTCTCAGTTTTAAGTATATTTAAATGTAACCCAGGCAAAACAAATAATAAATTTATTATTACTTCTCAATAATTTCTATCCAGTGATATCATACGAACGAGTTCAAAAGAAAAGGAAAGCGACGAATTATTGTGTACGGTTTGGTCACTCGTTATGGTCCGCAGTCAGTTGCCAGCGCAAGAGGTTAATCCTTGGTATCGTGATCTTTTTTTTTTTTTTTTTATTTATGATTAACAACCAGAGTCGTTGCGATGGAATATTTATTATCTACGAGCGTAAATCGTAGATTAGTTTTTTTTTTCTAATATCGTAGTATTTTTATTTTCGTAGTATGTTAGTATTTTTATTGTATTATTTATTTACGTAGTATTATTTATCGTAGTATTTTTATCGTATTATTTATTGTAATATCGTAACATTTTCTAATATTGTAGTATTTTTATTTTCACCATTTGGTTGTTAATAGTCTCTATCGGTCTCTGATTATTATCGAGACTGAACGAGACAGTGAAATTTACGATTGGATCTCTCCTCTCTGGTCGATCGATTCGTATTGGCGACGTCGCGATAAAAGAACGGAGAATCTCGACGATTTTTTCCCCTGTTTTATTGGCGGTCTGTCCGAGTCGGGTCTGTTCTGTTCCGATCTCGCGGAGATGGGTCTTAATTAACGACGAGCGCGACGAGTACCGCTCACAATGGGCCTTGCACAGGCTTGATTACCACCCACGTGCACGCACGCACCAGCGACTCTCTCTTTCTCTCTCTCTCTCTCTCTCTCTCTCTCTCTCTGTCTTGTTGTTCAGCTGACCAGCGGTTGCCCTCGACGAGATGCAACTTCATCAAGATGTTACCGCGATTGTCGCTTTAACAAGATCTTCACTAGAGAAAAACTCCCCGCTTGGGGAGAGGGAGAATTTCAATCGAATCTGCGATTTATCTACAGCGGCTCTAGAAAATGTTACGCTGCTTGTAAACTTGTAAACTTGTAACTTTGTGAAAGAAAAAAAATTGTACAATTTAGATTCATTTCTCTAAAGTATGAAGTCTCTACTATCACAGTATGTTACAAGTCTTAAATTGTTTGCACGATATTTTAAATATTTAAAAATATTGAAGAAGAAAACTTGTTGCTCCAAGATAATTATTCACAGATAATTGGAGTTTCCAGTCTTCGCGATTCCACAGTGAGACTGAACAACGAGGCGTTATAATCTTGGCAATTAATCGGCAATTAATTTCTACTTTGTCGCAAACCCGGTTGCGGGATCGCTGAGATTTGAAACCCGATGTAAATCGTCCGAGTCACTCGCGGCGATTTCAATCGATCCCCCGTCGCCGACATCGATTAAAACGCTTGCCTCCTCGGGTTTCCGTTTGCGCTCGCCGCGAGACTCGATTAATCGTCGAAACCGTTTCGTTCTTCGTGTTCCTCGAGCGGCGTTCGAGCCGAGCGGTTTTTCGGTGAAAGTGAGGGAGAGCGACAAAACAGGTGCCGTGTTTTGCTTTTGAGAAACGTTCAGCCACGTCCAAAGGTTAATAAACCAAGCTTCTCGTCGTAGTTAATTACACACGGGGCCCCGTAGCTGAAGCGACTACGTGAAAGTTCCAATCATTTTAGGCCGTGTCGTATGAAACGTCGGATTCCCATGTGGAAAGTTTACTTTTGAAAGTACCCAGAACTCGCAATTTGGACGACGTTCTTCCAAATTCTAAGATATTAAAAAAAAAAAAAAGAAAAAAGAAAAAGTATTTCCCGAAGAAGTTTTCGGAGCTCTTCCAAGTTTTGACTAAAAAGTTCCATGTTCTGAGTTCCAAGTTCTCCCGAATTCTGGAAAAAAGGAAAAAGAAAAACAAATTTTCGAAGAAGTTTCGATTTCTGGACTCCGAGTAAGAGGTTCTGAGTTCTCCTAGATTCTAAATAAAAAATTAAACGAAAGAGGGAAAACAGAGGGAAAGAATCGCGGATGCGAACTCTTCGAACTCCCGAAATTACGGAGGCTCAAACGATTTGATTTGTACGATGCGTGTTTCATTTTCTCGAACAAATGGAAACCGATCTGAAACCGAGCCCGCGGAGGAGTTGCCTGGAAATGCCGAAAGAAATCGAGAGACACGTAGCAGGTTGCACGATCGCGCAACAGGATCGAAAGTCCGAAAATTCGAGGTGGCGAGCCTCGAGTCGGAGGCCAGCCCCCAGGTAGTAGCTCCTGCCGCCGAGTGATCTATAGATCACGGCGACGGATTCACTGGCCACGTATCCGTAGGAATGCCCAAATTGGTTTGGTCGGCCGCGGGTTTATAGAGGTTGCGGGCCGCGATCACGCGGTGGAATCCAATTAGGCGAGCAATAATGGAATCAAAGAGATCCTTCGGACGCTTCTCCCACCTCCACCGCCTTCCACCTCCCCCTTTTCTTCCCCTCCACGCTCTCTACGTACGTGCTACGTGGGACTACGTGGCCCAAGACCTCGCTTCTTTATTTGTTTTCCCATCGAAATGTTCGGTAGTTGAGAGGAACGACGCGCGGACGAGTGATTAAAATGCTCGAGATGAGGGTAACAACGGTGCTCGTTGACGTGCTCGTTGCCCGGCAAAAAAAAAAAAAAGAAATATCAAGGCGGCCTGCGTTTCTAATAAGCGTGCTCTGTATTCTCGCGCATGCGTCGTAACGCGTTTATAGGGCAAAGGCGCTTAGCCACTAGCGCCGATTGCGGACCGTAACGAGTGGCCAAACCGCGTTGCGTACGATAATTCGTCGCTTTCTTTTTTTGAACTCGTCGGTACGACGTCGGTGGATAGAAGTTATTGAGAAGTAACGAATTTATCATTTGTTTTTTTGCCTATTTTGTTTCACTTAAGTATACTTAAAACCAGAGGTAACATTGCGACTTTGGAACAAAAAGATTCTCGACGTGCGTTAGAGGTTAACCACTTGCGTTTGACAAGTGATTGCGGACCATAACGAGAGACCGTGTACAGTAATTCGTCGCTTACTTTTTTGAACTCGTCGGTACGACGTCGCTGGATAGAAATTATTGAGAAGTGATAAATTAATTTTGTTATTGGTTTTTCCTATGTTGTTTTGCTTAAATATATTTAAAACTCAGAAAATATTGCAATTTTGGGACAAAAAACTTCTCGACATACGTTAGAGGTTAACCACTTGCGTTTGACAACTGATTGCGGACCATAACGAGAGACCGTGTACAGTAATTCGTCGCTTACTTTTTTGAACTCGTCGGTACGACGTCGCTGGGTAGAAATTATTGAGAAGTGACAAATTTATTATTGGGTTTTCCTATTTTGTTTCACTTAAATATACTTAAAACTGAGAAAGTATTACAGTTTTGGGACAAAAAAAAAAAAAAAGAAGTTAATGTGGGAAGCTGTTTTTTCCTTTTCTTTTTTCTTTTAGTAGCTCGTTGATTTAGTGGAAACGGAACTTTTGCACGTGTCGCTTTTAAATCTGTGCATCTTTGATTTATTTCGATGGTACTTTCATATCGTGTTTTTAGATGTTGTGACGATTAACAAAAACACGCGCTGTAGCTATTATGGGGTCTCTGATGTGAGAAAGTAGGTATTTTCAATTATCTATAATGGTAGTTTTTAATTATAGTTATATTTTAATTATTTTAATGCTAATTATAGTTTTAATTATTTAATTAATTATATTTTAATTATTTCAATTTTAATTATAGTTTTAATCATTTTAATTAATTATTATGTTTAATTATTTTAATTAATCATTATAATTTTTAATTACAGTTTTATTTATTTTAATTAATTATATCAATTATATTTCAATTATTTTAATTTTAATTATAGTTATATTTTTTTTTTATCGAAATGGTGTTTTATTATTTCTTCTTTTTATGTGAAAATTGGTAGTACGTAGTATGATAACGTTACATTTTAAATCGAGTTCTAAATTAATATCAATGTTAAAGTTAAAAGTGAATAACATTGATAAACTAAAAATATCTAAAATAAATATAAAAGTAAATATGCTCTAGCAAATTCCCATTTTTCTTATTTCTAACGGCATCTATAGTTCATCCATTGTTTTCTCTTCGGAGAATACGTTTCACTAAGTCAGTCCACGTATCAGTCAAGTAGAATTAAATGATTCGGTCGAAGAACAGTGCATGAAAGATTGGCGAAGAGAGAAAAGGAGAAAGGACGGTGACGGACTATCGATTCCGCGATCGAACCACCGGATGAAACTATCGAACGAACACTCGTCGCGCACGTACCGCCACTTCATTCGTTCCGATCGATCCTCGAGGGAGAGAGACAGAGACGCCGGATGGATCGTTATCGATCGCGGCTACGGACGTCTCAACGCCGCTTTCGATCGCCTCGATTGAGACGTATATTCCGTCATGCCACCGCCTGAAACCTTGAAACCCCTGGACTCGAGCTCTCGCGATGCTTCTTCATCGTATCAAATCCCTTGCCTTGCGATTTTCTTATTAGATTCTTATTAGTTGGACACACGTGCAACTTGTATTTAGATGTGTGCAGAATGAAAAATGGAGGTCTGAAATTTGATTAAATCGTATTCTGAACTCTATTATGATAAAGTAAATTTATATCACAATACCGCAAATAAATAATAACTCCGTAATTAATTTTTGTCGTTTATGTGAAAATATTATCCACATAACAAAATATACAATTACTAATAATTTAACGAAGATTACATAATGGAAGTTAAATAACGACTGAAGAATTTCTACTATGGTTACAATATATATATATATAAGTTTCCATAGTAAACATTTCCATGGTGATAATAAAATTACCAACTATTTTTAAATATTCTATTGTTTATATTAAATACGCATCTCGACGGGACAATTTAATGAACATAGATATCGTTGACCTAAATACCTCAAAGTAGAGGTCGCTACAACAAATCTCTATTGAACTTTGAACATTTAGGCTTCTTATTTTTTCGCTATTAAAGATCACATCATTGTTTTACGAACGTAAATCATTGTTGATACGCCCGCGATTGATATTCCACTATGTGGAACGTGTCGCTGTGTTTGCACAATCGTTTTTCGGCCGTCTTGTGTCATCTTAGATCTTCTTCTTTCGTTTCCCATCTCCCCTGGGAGTGGAGGTGTCACTGTTATGACTTTCCAAGCTACCAGAGACGAAGCTACCGCGTGGAAATGGTGCATCGATCGAGCCGTCGCTGCTCCCATCTTCCCCTCACGATGGCGAAGACAGGCAGTTTCTGGCCGCCTGTCGTTTTTACTTCCACGTTTATCGTCAGCGACAGAAAAAACCAGTACACCAGAGGATGAAAAGCCTCCTGGAGTTTTCCACGGTGGGAAATTATGCTCTCGACGTGGGAATAATTATGTTAGGGGAAAAGTGGAACGAGGCCAAGTCTCTCAATTGAACTTCGGGAAAACATTTTGGAAAAAATATGTTTGGCTCATGGGGAGGGGGGAGGGATAAAATTCTCCAATCTTTTTCCTCTCTATAATAAGTCTGCCACTTTTAACTATATTGTTGCGGCGCGGAGTCTGAAGCTGAGTAAAAGGAAAGCCGGGAAATTTTGTGTGTCCATGCGCCGTGGACATAAATCGTGCCAATTAGAGCGGCGACCGGTAGTCGTGCGGGCTGGGCCCACAGACCGCTTGTATATCGCTCGGTGGCACCTTCTCTTCTCTCTGTTTCTCTCTCTCTCTCTCTCTCTCTCTCGGGGGGCTGTGCACGCACGTGAGAGAACACCGACCGACAAATGTCTCAAAGGCTCGCCGCTTGCCAGCCGCTGTCTATCGTTGATTTGTCCCATGGTGACTCTCTTCGGGGAAACGAGGATGAATCGGGGCCCCCCTTCGAACAACACGATCCGAGAAAAAGGGATCTCTTAACTTGATTAAAACGCGTCGTTTGCTCGAAATGAGTAAAATATTTACATGGTGATGACAATAATCTTAATGACAGATATGTAATAAATGTAAACGTGACGAAAATTCGTCAAATTTATTTATTTCGTATAAAAAAATTTCATTTTGACATAAATCTAAATAATAATGTCAGTTATTGAGTAAATAAATATTCGTGATTTAAAGATTTAAAAGTAAGGAATACCGATGATAATAAGAGGGAACGAAAATTCATTGAATTTACTTATTTCGTATAAAAAATTTCATTAAATTATAAATATAAAATTCATTAAATTATAAATATAAATAATTATAGATATAAATCTAAATAATAATGGCAATATTGAGTAAATAAATATTAAATAATAATTTAAAGATTTAAAAGTAAGAAATATTTAAATTATTTAAATTATTTAAATTATTTAAAATTATTTAAATTATTTAAATTATTTTAAATAATAATTTAAAGATTTAAAAGTAAGGAATTATATCGATGATAATAAGCGGGAACGAAGGCACGTTAGGTTAGGTCGCGGACAATCGGCATTGCAACGAGGGTTGGCCGGTCAAGAAAAGCAGCAACGAGGTTCGCTCGAATGATGAAACAACGAATAGTTGCCTCTCCCCCCTCCCCCCCCCGACAGCCGTTTAAGATCTTCGATTATTTCCTTCGGTAGCCAATTCGTTCTTCCGTCGTCCAAGTCCGTTTTACGACCTACGTCGCTTTCCAATTTTATCGCGCAGCCTCCGAACGATTAAATTAAAACGCCGCGCCAGGAATTACGATCCAACCGCGATGCGATAGAACGCGAGTTCTTGTTATCTCGGGCGTTAACCCTTCGACTCTTCGTGGCGCGAAACGTGTGTATGTTTGCGTTGCAAAGAGTTTGGAACTTCAACCAAGTGGAATTGGTTGAATTTTTTTTAATTCTCGATCTGGATTTTCTTTTTCTCTGAGGTTGTATTGGACGATAATTTTTAACAATAATTAACGACAATCGTTAATCGATAACGGTAGTTTTTGATTATAATTAATAATTTCTGATAATTTTCGCGAGCTTATACTGCTAATATTATTAACATTAAGATTAATAATCTTTGACTATGAGGTTTGATAATAATTTCTGATAATTTTCCTAAGCTTATATCGTGTGAATAATAATAATTAGGTAGATTTGGGAATAGTGATAATTTTTGGCAATAATTGATAATAGTAACTTTTAATGATACAATTGTTATTATATTATTACTGATCATTACTGATTATATAATTTCTGATCATTTTCGTAAGTTTATACCTGCTGTATAAATATTGAAATAATAATATTAATTTTTGACAATTTTTCTTATTAAACGTAATTAGCACTGAAGCACTAATTTTGAAATAACATAATAAGTAATTTTCGTTTCGTCGGAATAAGTATCTATAAATACGAAGCTATCGATTAGAACAAATTATCCGTACCTTATGTAAATAATTCTAATAGATTCTAATATAGCAATTTATATAAAAATTATCGAGTAATATTTAGATTTATTTATATAATATATTATGTTGTAAAATGTAACGGACTGATTGAAATGAGTTACTATTTATTATCTGTACCAGTACCTATACATGCAAATACGAAGATGTCGATTAGAATTATTTATATATTATATATTATATATTTTATAATTATTTTATAATTATATATAATTATATATTTTATATATTTTATAAATTATTTATATATTGTATACCGATACAGATTAGACTGCTACGTAATTCGAACAAATTGTTGTTCAGTATTTCAGGTTACTGAATAAAACATAAAGAAAATGGAGTATGTAACACGAAAGGCCTCAAGTATTTCCAAATGGGCACACACAAATTAAAAACTCGAAACGCAATCTGCAAGGGGCAAAACTAAAGTGAAAATCGATGCACGCGATATATATATATATATATACCGCCTCGTGACGAACGTTCCCCGTTTGTTTAACGTTCCCTCCTTGCACTCTCTCGAAACACCGAAAAAAAAAAAAAAATCGTACCGGGTAAACAGTTTCTTCTGCGATCCCGACAAATGTCTCACGCTTGCCCTCGCCCGCAAGAATCGGCCCGCAGAATGAGTGGTGGGGGGCCATGAGAAGTAGTAGGAGCCAGTGCGGCGAGGTGGCGCGTCGGTCGGCCCGAAAATTTTCGCTACGCCCGGTGGTCCAATTAGGGCCCGAGGATCGGTGAGAGGGGAGGGGCGAGGGGCGCCTTTTGGTCCCGCGTACGCAAAAGCAGCACGTCTAATTAACGTTTTCCAGGAGTGGTCCAGACCGTTTGCGAGAGAAAGTTTCCGCTGGCTCTCTAAGTCGAGCGAGGAGCGACGAGAGGAAAAAGGGCCGGCGGACGAGCGCGAGCGCCCCGAAGGAGGGGGGGGGAGGGGGGGGGAGGACGGTTAAGGGGGGGAAACGCTCATTAGCGAATACCACGGGGGCCAGTATTCGAGAATCCGCCGTACCTCTCTCAGCTCGTCTACCGGCTCTTTTTAATTGGCCAGATTAGCCCCGAAATCTCGTAGCCCCCTCCCGCCCCTCGTTATTTTTCCTCGAGCGTCTCTATCGCTCCACCGTTTCTCTCACGGTCCAACAGTGGTTTCCCCATCTCTCTTTCTCTCTCTCTCTCTCTCTCTGTCGCGTCGCCGCTCGTTGGGCCGGCCGATGCGACGTCTTTTCGGCACCGCGCCGACACGGAATATCGGCCTCGTTAAAATACCTGGGGCCCCGCGACGAAATCGAAATTTCGGGGGTTACACGCGGCGAGGAATCGAAGCTTTCCGTCTTCGTCCGGTGCTAAATAACCGAGAGGACAGATTTCGCTGATATACCCGGACCGCTTCGCGTCCTTTCTTTTTTCACCTTGTTCCTCTCTTTCTCCCTTTCTCCTCCGAAGTGTGTTCCTCGGTTTCCTCGCTTTATCTACGCACGGGGGCTCGTTTTTCGCCCTGTTCCCCGTGACATTCTCGCGATGGAGGGGGCGGAGGGGACCGCTTGAAACCGAGACGAGAGCGCGATTGATCTCAGATAGGAAGCTTCTCGTGGCTGTGCTTCGAATTTTTGTGCATACCTTGGACCCCGGTGGACACCGGGATTCGTGGTTATGCGAATGCTCGGTCGGTTTTCGAAGGACCACCTATTAGAGAGGATAAGTTTGTCGAGATGATGAATTGTGTTGGCAAATGTCCCCCTGTATTTCTAAATTGAACAATACAGACAGGTATTATCATGGATGGACCTATGATAAGCTTTGCAGTTACGTTCAATTTTATAATTTCTTTAATATTTAATTTTACAACGAAATACTTTGATAATTCCTTTAATTCATAGGTATTATCATGGATGGACCTATGATAAATTTTGCAGTTACGTTCAATTTTATAATTTCTTTAATATTTAATTTTGCAACTGAATACTTTGATAATTCTTTTAATTCATAGGTATTATCATGGTAAATTTTGCAATTACATTCAATTTTATAATTTCTTTAATATTTAATTTTACAACTAAATACTTTGATAATTCCTTTCATTTTATAATTAATTGCGCATAATATTAATAATATCGTAATTGCATATAATTTTATGACTAATTGCGTATAATATTAATAATATCGTAATTGCATATAATTTTATAATTAATTGCATATAATATTAATAACATTGTTATTACATATAATTTTACAATTGAACGACAATTTCACAATTTCTTCAACAAAAAAATAATATAAATAACAGATTGCTAAATATCTGTCTATTCTGTCAGATGATTCGTGCATCGTGGATGAAACATAACTCAAATCCGATCGAAATTAAGTCACAGTCGAATGACCACTATTAGAAAAAAAAAAAAAAAAAGAAAACGATCGAAGGAAATTCGAGAAACGAAGAGCCTGTAAGAATCGAACAAGAGCCTGGATCATCCTCCAATAGTCCAACAATTGTTACAAATCCAATTGCTTCCGAGTGTGTCGAAGCTTGCTAAAGAGATTCAAAACGAAACCGAATTCTCCTGGCTAAACGTGGCAAACGAGGCGTGGAAAATAATTTCAGGCTCGTCGAGGCGTGTCGCGACGCATTAGTCTCGCGTGGCACCGCAATCGATTCGCCACGCGTTCTTCGACAAACTTAAAAACACACACACACAGAGAAAGAGAGAGAGAGAGAGAGAAGAAAGCGGCGCAATTAATAGACGGAATTATCGTGTAATCGATGGAAATTCGTTAGGGGGCAGGTGATGCGGAGAGCAGCGCGGTTCTCGAGTGCTGTTAATAAATGCGCGGCGACTCGGTTTAATGCGGCTAACCAGTTTCCGGCGCGTCGCTGAACGCGACGAGGACGACGACAGGTCGGCCAGCAGGTGCACACGTTCGCCCCGGCTAATCTACATGCCTGGAATGCCGGTAAATTAAGCGGCTGTCCTCCTTTGCTGGCCCAACGTCTCGCAATTAAACGCTTCGCCTCTCTCCCCCCCCCCCCCCCCC
>NW_025110051.1:395822-410536 GCF_011392965.1 Frieseomelitta varia | reverse complement strand
TTTTTTCTTCACGAGCTGTTTGAAATTGCGCCTCGAAGAAGGGTCGACGATGTTCTTGTTCTTGTGTTATGGAAACCTGATCAACGTATAGACCAACGATATATATTGTTACACGTGTTATTTTGTTATTGTTGTATAATAATAATATATTTTGTAATATAATAATAATAATGAATAATAATAATAATTACAAAATATATTATATTATAAAATAATAATAATAACGCTCGCAATAATACATATAATCAATATAAATCTATACATAATACATGCGTTATTATTATAATGTGTATAATAATATGTATTATAATATATATAATGCGTTGTAATATGTATAATTATAATAATATTATTATATTATAATATATTTTGTTATACGTATAATAATAATAACGCTCGCAATAATACATATAATCGATATAAATCTATACATGCATTATTATTATAATATGTATAATAATATGTATTATAATATGTATAATGCGTTGTAATATGTATAATTATAATAATATTATTATATTATAATATATTTTGAAATATATATATGATAATAATAATAACGCTCGCAATAATACATATAATCAATATAAATCTATACATAATACATGCGTTATTATTATAATATGTATTATAATATGTATAATGCGTTATAATATGTATAATTATAATAATATTATTATATTATATTTTGTAATATGTATAATAATAATAATATTATTATATTATAATTTGTAATATGTATAATAATAATAATAATATTATATTATATTTTGTAATATGTATAATAATAATAATACCGCTCGCAATAATATGTATAATCAATATAAATCTATACATAATACATATATGTACGCTGGCAATCACGTATATATATGATTTTATAGAATATAATTGTCACCGTTTTTACTTTTTCATAGAGAATAGTTTTTTGTAAGCAACATGATGGTACAATCTTCCTGTATTTGTATTATTATTTTTTTCTTTTTTTTTAAATGATGAAATCTTCGATTTTTTGAAAGGAATGCTACATTTATTACCATTCAGTACGAAAGTGTACATTAAAATGTATCACACAAATGACCTTGAGTGTCACACACAAGGTCAAAATTGGTGAACCGTACCCTACATTATAACGTAATATAATTGTAATTTTACAATACAATATAATTGCAATACTCTAAAATTTTCCAAAGAATTTAAACTTAACCTATAAACTTTCACCGTACCCATATGGTGTTCGCTGTCACAGATAGTTCAGATCGCCATCGTTAATACCCATAAATAATAACACTGGCGCTGGCAGTGGTTCGCGTTTCCTGAATATACAAGCGTACACACACGAATGCGACTGCCAGAGGCGAGGAATTTATCGCCGTTTGGTTTCCCTCGTGGCCGGCTCGTTCCTCTTTCGCCCTTCTTTTCTATGGCTGTTTCGCATCGGGCCACCCGACGCGCGCCAGCCATAAACACCGGATAATCCTAGAACGAGGTGGGCGCGGCCCCGCGACATCGGTAAAACGGATGAAAAACCACCGAGCGTAATTCGTAATTCACGCCAAGGCCAACTTCCTCCGTCAATTCAAATTTTTCAATCACTCCTCTTTTTCAAATCGTTCCACTGCAACTTGCGAGAACGTTCAGGATCATTATCCCGTTGCATAACGTTGCATTGGTCACAGAAAGTAAATAATTGAGTTTTTCTCTGCCAGATGGACACACGTGTAGTAATTAAGATGATAATTTAAATTAATATCACAATACTACAAATAAATAATAACTCCGTAATCAATTTTAGTAGTTTATATAAAAATATTATCAATATAACAAAATATACAATTACTATAATAATAAATATCAAATAACGAGGATCAAATAATGAAAGTTAAATAACGAGTGAATAATTTCTAGTATGGTTACAATATATGTAAGTTTCTGTAAACATTTCCACGGTGATAATAAAATTACTAACTATTTTTAAGTATTCTATTGTTTATATTAAATACACATCTCGGCGGAACGATTTAATGAACATAGATATCGTTGATCTAAATTCTTCAAAGTAGAGATTGCTACACTCGAAGTGTAACTAACTTCACTTTAAACCGCGAGTTCAATCGTACAGTCCGATCGCGACCTAACCTGTTCAAGCTTGGACTTTTTTTTTAGAAAAAAGGGGATGCACGATTTTGTCAATAATAATAATTTAATAATAATTTGTAAGAACAGGAAAAACTGAGCCGTGCTTCGTAAAATATTGTCTAACCCTTCAAACTACGACAGTGTCGGAATTGATTCGCTATCAAAACTTTTTCTTGTCGAAAAGAGGTAACAATCCTTTCGAATCACGAAGTTGCCTGATAGATGGAAAAAGGTAATCGAACGTAAGGATCAATATATTGTCTAATAATGTTTCTTGTTCGCCCTTCATTTGCACGTACACAAAACGTAGTTACTGACGAGTTTAAAGGTAAAAGTGCTTGGCAAAAATTGGACATACAAAGTGAATTTGTGAGATTGTGAATTGTTACAAGCGGAGGTTAACTTTCGAGATCGTATTCATTTCGCGTAGTTCATTCATTCGGAGGTCGTCTCACCTCGGGATTTATGTCGGTCCGTGTTCCGCGATTTCTGGAATAAATCAGAAACCGAGTTTATTACCCTTCGAAACGCGTCTCTGTGATACTAAAAGGCTCGTCGTTGCACGCGTTGCAGCGGGACGTGTGGGCGGAAGAGGAAGTCGCGATGGGCTCGACGCTATTCGCAGTGACGTCGACGATCTTTATATCGGGTTGATAAATAGCAGGGATGAGAAACTAATTTTTGAGGTTAGAATCGTGGCTCGTCGGTGTGTAGTTGATTCATTCAAACGATGCCGGAGTACGCTCGCTCAGTGGGCTTTATATACATATTTCATACATATTAATATCATCAAGGGCTAGTTAACAAATAATTTCATATCATCGTTAACAGGAAACATTTGAAACGATCTTCACTCAATATCTGGTTACATTTTTGTAGGTTTTTTCCTGGTTTGGTTGTGTTTTCTTTTTTTTTTTTGGTTTTTTAGGTTTCTTTCAAACCTGGTTATATTTTTTCCTGGAGAGGTTATGTTTGCTTACGCATCTTAGACTGCTATAATCAGTAATTTTTATATATCTTATATATATATATTTTATATATCAATAATTTTTATATTCGGCAATATTGTTATACTATATATAGTATAATTAGATAATATTATTATATCGTATTAATATACATATAATTCGATAAAATTATACACACGTTAATACGTAATTAGAAATAATGATAAAACAGTGTTGATACGTGCTTTTCAGCACAGCTCGTCGATAGTATGGGCCTTAATTCTACTAATTGCCGAGTTAATTCTACATGGCTCGTTTGTCAAATATTTTTCCGTAAGCTGCCAATTCATGCCAAATTTCATCAAAGTCGAATAATGACCATCGAGTACGTGACCACCAAATGCCCTGCGGTTTCTCTCTCTCATACTGAGCAGACTCATTTAACTCATTAGAGTTGGAGCATTGGAAATCGAGCGAGAATAGAAACTCGGCTTTTCCAAAGAATCCCAAGAAAAATTGGCTAAAATATCGGAACTGGCGAGGACACGGTCACGCGAGACCCGTTTCCTGCGCTCGTTTCAAATAAACTCGACGAGAGGCATCGCGGTGATTTAACGAGCGTTCGCGTTTTGCTTGCAGAGGCGGCAAGTTCATCACGGTGGGCGACAGAATTAGATTACCGGACGACGTGACGATGGGATATATCATCGAGTACCTGCTGAAAAAGCAGCTCACCGTGGTCGAGCAGTTCCATTCCCATCTGGAGCCGATGAAGTTCCTCAATAAGGACACATTCGCCGAGCAGGTGAGTCTTTTTACCTTCTTTCCTTGAAATTCTAATTACAAAAGTCTGCCGCCAGACTTTCAGGTGTCCAAATTTCTTATCAGCATGTTTCTGTGAGTTTAGCAGATGCGAGGGATTCGAAGAAGAGAAAAGAAAGAAAGACCATGAGGCAGAGGTCGACGGGGGGAGGGAGGGGGGGGGGGATGAGAGTGAGAAGTCTAATGGAATAATCCTCGCGATGAATCATCGCTGTCGTTTGTCGCCTCTTTCCACGCCAACAATGACCAATTGATTCGATCGTCGCGTTCTTCCGGAGAACCAGGCTCGCTCACGCAATCCGAGCAGGTGATGCCGGCACAAGGTGCCGTTTCATACGTTCTGGCCGACTTCCGGCATGACGTGCCATTCTTATCAACCGATCGTGCAACGGAATACATTATTTTCTCAACTGATTTTTCGACTTGGATAATTTTTTTTCTCTGCGGACAACGCAATTGTATTTGCATTCACGTGTTTCAATTCAATTTCATCGGGGGCCCAAGCAATTTGTTATAATGATCGATTTTCTTGAAATTGTATTGGAATACATATGATTATATACGGCTGATTAATTAATACACAGGATGTTAAAGGAGGGTAGTATCTTTTTGTCAGGTCATTCTTTCTGTGGTTTTTTCTTTTTTGTAATACTCAGGGTAGTACTTTTTAGCTTTAAACGTGTTTTCTTTGTTGTTGTATTTTTGTTTTATAGAGGAAATTAATTTATTTACATTTAAGTATGATGTGTTGAATCGTAACCTTCATAACTTTCAGACCTTGAATGCCATAAATAATGCTGCTGAACTAAACGAAAACTGAAACTAAAATTGCTACAGTATATAATAGTATTAAATAGTATATAATATAGTATATAATACTATATACTATATTATATAGTATATAATAGTATTAAATAACAGTATATAATAGTATTAAATAACAGTATGCAATAGTATTAAATAACAGTATATAATAATATTAAATAGTATATAATTGTATTTAATAATAATATAATTATCAATAACCTAATATAATAGTAATATAATAGTAAGAAAATGCAGTGATGAAGAAACATCGAGCATCTGCTTATTGCTACAGTGATTCACAACAATGAGGTAGAATTTGATACTATAAATTGATTAGAAAGAATGAAAAGAAATTTGTTTTTTAGAAATTTCCCACTAAAGTGATTTATCATTTGTCATGTCTATTTCGGGAAAATACTTTGTTACATAGTTGTGTCAACGTTTTTATAAATTTTAGTAACAGTTGAACGTTGAATTGGTAATAGTCGATAGGATATAGAGTGTTCGTCGATTCGCGAATCAATTAAACATTTCAAATTGACGTCAGAAATGTACGCGCGCGCGGTTCAAATTTCACGACGCCTCAGGAGCTGACGAAGTCGACCTCCCCCCGGATTTTTCCATCGGCCGCGAGCTGCGCAAGCGTATCGCCGAGGCTCGCGGAACAAATATTTTTACTGCCGGGGCAGAACTCGATCGGGCCCACGGTCTCGCGTTTCAAGCGACACGGTCGAGCGTGTTGCTCGATTCTGGGCCCTGGTATGCGAAAATAAGCGATATCGTTTATGCCTTTTGCCGCTCGTTCGCTAAGCTAAGCGGTCATTTTTTCTCGGTGTAGCCGGGAATCGCATGCCAACGGTGCCTGAAATAAATATACTCGCGTAGTTCAATACGTTCTCTACGTATTTTAACTACACTGTGGGTCGAAAGTTTAATACTCTGTAACGTTAAGAAGGAAACTTCCATTTTCTGAAAGTAATTCTATTTAAGAAACATTTTAATAATTTTATTAATGATAATATTTTTTAATAACAACATTAATAATAATAATAATATCCAAATGTTAACGTTTAACAATAACATTAGATTTTATAGAAATAATTTTATTAATAATAATATTTTTTAATAACAATAGTAATAATAATAATAATAATAATATCCAAATGTTAACGTTTATCAATGACATTAGATTTTATAGAAATAAATTAATAATAATTTTATTAATAATATTTTTTAATAATAATAGTAATAATAATAATAATATCCAAATGTTAACGTTTACCAATTACATTAGATTTTATAGAAATAAATTAATAATAATTTTATTAATAATAATAGTAATAATAATAATAATATATTCAAATGTTAACGTTTAATAATGACATTAGATTTTATAGAAATAAATTAATAATAATTTTGTTAATAATAGTAATAATAATAATCAAATGTTAACGTTTACCAATGACATTAAATTTTATAGAAATAAATTTATAATAATTTTATTAATAATAATAGTAATAATAATAATAATATTCAAATGTTAACGTTTACCAGTGACATTAGATTTTAAAAGAAATAAGAGAAAAAGATATTCACGAACGATTTGCAACGTGTATGCCACGTGCTTCTCATCGAAAAATCCTCTTTTCGTTTTCCCATACAACTTCTACTATTTTAGACACTCTTTCGACTAATTTATTTCAATTCATTTGTAACAGTGTTGTCAAATCCTCGTTAGATGTTTCTTGAAGTATGTCTATGAAAACAAATGGTTTAAGATCAGACGGCTGTCGAGTGGTCAATACACGTTTATTCAAATTTTGCAACTTGGAAGACTATTCAGGATCATTATCCCGTTGCATGTAACATTGGTCATAGAAAGTAGTTGTGTTTTTCTCTACTAGATGGACACACGTGTACGTCTCAAAATGTAACCAACTTCACTTGAAACCGCAAATTCGATTGTAACCCAACTGTTCAGGCTTGTTTTAGAGAAAGAGAATTTTTCTTATTCCATTTCTCGCACGTTTTTTGTTCCAGGTGTCGTTCAGTTACTCGAAAGGTCCGAGGGACGAGTGGAATATTCTGAAGATCGATGGCTTCGATATGAAGGACGACCCGAAAAGGTACGATCTAATTAATACCAACGCAGAGGAGAGCTTCGTTCATATAAACCACGTTGATTTATAGCGAAATTGAAGGGTTTGCAGCGAGAAAGGAAAAAAAAAACAGCATTTCTTTTATCAAGTATCGAATTTTTTCATTGCTTTGTTCGCTCACCATTGAATTAACCTCTTTAACCATTTGCGCTCGCAACTAATTGCGGACCGTAACGAGTGACCAAACCGTACAAAGTAATTCGTCGCTTTCTTTTCGAACTTGTCGATATGATACCACTGGATAGAAATCAGTGAGAAGCAATAAATTTATTATTTATTTTGCCTGTGTATTTGGTTTATACTTAGGTATATTTAAAACTGAGAAAATATTGCAATTTTGAGACAAAAAATTTTCGACGTGCGTAGCAAGAGGTTAACCACCGATTGCGGACCATAACGAATGACCGAACCGTATACAATAATTCGTCGCTTCCTTTTTGAACTCGCCGTTATGACATTACTGGATAGAAATTACTAAGAAGTAATATAAATTTATTATTTGTTTTTCCTCGGTCATACTTAAATATACTTAAGACAGAAAATATTGCAATTTTCGGACGTGCGTGGCGCAAGAGGTTAAAGGTTCTCTCTTCTTGTTGCAAAGTGCTTCACCACTTCAGTCTTAATCGATCCTTACTGGATCTTACAACTCTTATTCATCCCTCACGTTAAATTGAACTACTTGGACATGGAATTTTTTACTAACATTATGTCCAATTTGATATCAGGTTGAATTAAAAGAAAACGATACAGATGAGGATTAACCCGATTATTTTTTAATTTGTTTGACTCTTAATTCCTGTTACAAAACGAAGAATCATAGGCGGCAAGGAAATCCCCCGATTTCTACACGAATCTCTGTTCAATCCACCATTAAATGTTTTTACCGTTACTAGAAAAACGATTCATCGCTCGCGACACTTTCGTCCCTCACTTTTCTCGACGCTTTCCGAGAAACAAAAGCATCCGCGGAAGGAGATGTCGAGCTTTCGCGGAACTAATTTGTCCCCCCCCTTCTCTCGTCGAGGCAAAAGAAGAAGAGAAAGAGTAATTAGCAGCTGGCAGGCTACGTGTATCGCGAATTCTTCCTTCGTTCGTCCTTTCCCATACCACCGTGAGTGACTGTCGTCGTTCCACCGACGTTTTCCAACGTTTCTTTGGTCCCTGTTCCTCCGCGGGGCGGCGCTGGGGCTCGAATTGCCCTGGTAATTGCTCTAGTCCCGCGTTTCTGCACCGAAAGCGGAAGACCTCTGTGCGAGTTAATCACAAGGGCGCCACCTCGTGCACGTCACACGCGCTCAATTGACTTTATCATAATTACCAGCCCCGACCGGTTTCCTTTTCTTCTTCGTTTCGCTCGTTCCACTTCACAGAGTGGAGTTTTCCTAGAGTTTTATTCTCGGCACGCGACCGAGTTCGGCGAAGATGAGAGGAACTTCCGTTTCTATGAATATTAACTGGCCGTTTCTGGCCAAGTATCGACTGCTCAGTGGAAAACTGCTCCCGTTTCACACGGAATTACCATTCTATGGTAACTAACGTTCCGATATCTCCTCGGTCTAATCCAGTGCTTCTCAAAGCGTTGGTCGCTTAATTAAATTGGGGGGGGGGGAGGGATATAAATTGAAAAGTAGTATGAATATTTATTGAATTAAATGAATATTTATTAAATTAAAGTTAAAAAAATTAGCATAAACATTTGGCTTTGCCTTTGGTGCATGGTAAAATTTTATTCGTGCGTTATATCAAAGAATCGTTTTATTGAGGATCATGCAATGATTTGTAATAGAGTTTATTATGTTTATAAAAAAGTTCTAGAAAATTCAACTCGCAGTGAATGACCTTGGAATATTGACGTATTTAAGTCGATGCATTCGTGGAACGGGCTGCACATTTATAGTGAATGATAGCTTGGAGGCACGTTCGCTTAGAACAGTGGTTTCCAACTTACGCGAAAATAATATTTTAATAATCAATGGCGGACAATACAGAAAAAAAAGAGTTAAAATGAAAACACAAATTTTACTCGAAACTTATTTTATAGTTTTATAAATTATATAATGTAATATTAAAAATATTAAAAATTAAAAATTATAATAAAGTTATAACACAATGTTATATATTATATATAATAAATTTATAAATAAAAAAATTAACAAAAAAATTTATACAATAACATTATAATTTCTTCAACTTTAATATATTTAATTTTAACCACAAAACGCGGCTAAACCTGCCAATTCCTCGAATCTCGATGCGGTAATATTCCAGATTACAGCGATTAATATTGAAATCCTCGCTAGTCCCAAACTAATCGATCATCCGATCTCCTAATCCCCTAAAATGCAGCCTCGAAGGCAGTTTGCTCGAATCGGCAAAATTCCAGTTCGAAACCCATGAATATCCTACTCGAGATTCACTAATCGACTCTGTCGATACGTTCTAATTGCAGATTCAGGTCGATCCATTGCCATCTGTTCCCGCACGTGCCCAATTGCCCGCACAGATGATGACCAGCGGCGGATGATCGTAAACGCGGTAAAGAAGAAGAGAATCGCACGACGATCGTCTTTTGGATCGGCTGTTGACTGGGAGACGGCGTCCAGATCGGTTGGCCCTCGATCCAACGTCGCAGCGACGTATGCTCTGTTCTACTGATTTTCTACTGAAGTGTGTCAGACGCAAGTGTCTCCGCGCGACGTCAGACTCGTCGTCGATTCGGATCACTTTTGGCCACGGCGTTGAGTATCGTTATACCATTTGAGAAAAGGGGGCAGAGTGAAGATATTTTTTAGATTTATCTTTTTTTTTTGTTTTATTTGCAATATTCGCGGTGGTTCAGGGCGAACATTTTTAGATGATATTTCCTCCGAAGATGGACGTGGATATTTTCTTTTTTTTTTTTTTTCTAGTATATTTTGAGAATAGTGTCCAAGTGTCGCGAAACAAAAATACGAGAAATTGAAATAATTAAATTTTGAAATTTAACATCTCGCGAGGATAATTTCGATTTTGGAACATCTAGAATTTTTTTTTTTTTTTCGGTTATTGAATATTGCGAACATTTTTTTTGACGCCTCGTGCATTTTATACGTTTCTCGTGCTTTCAAACTTTCCATAAACGCAGTATGCTCATAACCACACACTTCTGGCGAAAGTAAAAATTCCCGAGCGTTGGTCTTTTTCGAAAGAACCTTTTTAATTTAGGTCCATCATCCGAGTCTCGTTTGTATGGATCCTACTTGTGTACATTATTAGCGAATATTTAAAAAAAACAAAGAGAAATTCAATTCGATCCTTTGCACTCGAGAGCTGCACGGGGCTCGATTGAAAATTTGTCTCGCAATTTGAATTTGAAAGTGTGAAAAATATAAAATTCTGTTGTTAAATGTAAATGTAATTGACGAAAAGATAACATTATAGGTTTTTAAGGTTTTAAAGAGCAAAACTGAACATACACGTAGAATTTTAACACAAATATTATTTTATTCAATATTTACACGTAGAAAATACAAACAAAAAAAATATATATACATATATAGTGATTCGTAGGATGTTTTGAATTTTCAAAAAAAATTTTATGATCCTGTTACCGTTACTATTTTAAGAGACACAGATTTTGCATTACAATTAATTTGGATGAAAAATTCTTTAAACTGTTGTAATGAAAAGTGACTTCAAACTGTTATTTAGAAAAAAAAAAAAAAAGAAATCATATCTACTGTTTACTGATCTAATCAACGATCAGTAATCTACTTGGTCTTATTTTAAAGCATGAAGTTTTTACTTTGACTGTCCTGAGAGTGTTTCTTTCTCAACGTAACGACTGAGAAAGTGTTCTTTTCTTTAGAAATTCAGACGTCTTTAGAAAAAAATTTCTCGGTTACTAAATCCATCATCATTTTGAAGATTCAAGATTTCCTTTCTACAACGACGTCTTAAATTTGCTGTAAGATCCTTTTTCCCGTCATTTGATTCGACTTTGAACGTTGGAGTTGAAAGACAAAAATTCAAGAAATTCTAACATTTGGCCATCCAACCTTGCAATGTTCAAAATTCAATAAAATAGTGAAAAATGATTGTACAGCAAACTAAAAGGTACTGTTGCAGAGAGAAGACTTCAATCTTCAAAACCGCTGATGAATCAACTCGCGGGAAAAGTTTTCCAATATTTTTAGAGACGTTTGAATTTTTTCGCCGGCTGTACGATAAGTAAAGTCATTCGAATTTAAAACGACCAAAGTAAATGCGTTAAAACGAGACCAAATAAACTGTCGTGCGATTCTTCATCAATCGTCGATCATTCATCGTTATCACTTATATGTGTAAAATTATAATTTTTCTACGGAAAAACCTTCGAGTGCAAAGGATTGACAATTTTTGAATTTTTCTCGGCGAAGATTTCTCTCGACGTTCGCGGCGTTTATTGTACATAAGAACTACTCCATGTTTGTGTAAATATATATATATATATATATGAAATTTCTGAAAACTGGAACACCCGGAGTTATCGTTGACATAAGTTGGTAACCGTTTGGACAACGCGACTTGAAGGAGAGAAAAAAAAAAAAAAAGAGAAAGGAGTTCGCGTGGTCGAAAAGGGTTGAGAGATCCTCTCGATCGATAACGCCGGGTGAATTTCGATCGTAACGTGCGCGAGAGAGAGAGAGAGAGAGAGAGAGAGAGAGAGAGAAAGAGAGAAAGAAAGGAGAGTTTGCTGGAATATTTGACGACATTCTCGTCGTCGCGTGACGGAATTACCTTAAGCTAGTCCCCCGTGTAAAAGAGCAGATGGTGGTCGTACCATGTGATATTTAATGGATGTGAGAGTGGATTCGTGCTTACACACGTCCCCGGGGAAAATCGGAACGCAGTCTTCGTTTCAGAACGTTTTCAGAATTCAGAAATAATGAACAGGAAACATTAGAAATTTCCGATCAGTTCCAGAGACTTGAACGAACAAGGTAAAAGTGGCTCGTGCACTGTATTTTCTTTGTTTCTTTTGCCCCAGTGTCTCTGGAATGGAAATTTCAATCGTTGGTAGTTGCAGCGTCAAGTGCAAACGGCAAAGGGGAACAATTTCATTGTCTCCGATTCTCCCCGGTCTCGTTTCGCGTTCTATTGATCCAATCGGTGTGCAATATCGCGAGATACATACGTAAAATGAGAGAATGAGTGTGTGTGTGTGTGAGAGAGAGAGAGAGAGAGAGAGAAAAATAGAGAGAATGGTACTCGCGAACCGACGAGCAACAGTCGGACTAATTGTTCTTCTTTCCGGCGTTGTATTAAGCAGTCAGTGCACCTGTTGCACTCTCGAGCAGAGAGAAAGAGAAGGAAAAGAAAAAAGAAATGGGGCTTCTGTCGAATGGGATTGGAGAACATGGCGGATGTGTACGATTACGTTGTAACAATGAGGTTTTATATAATACACGGTAACCATTATACGGCAGAAACGATTTTAACCGCTCCTCGTTACGATTCCTCTTCCGGTTCCCTCCTCGTCGTGGAAGAGAATCTCGTCAACACAATACTCTCTCTCCCAGTAGGTTTGCTTTGTCTGATGTCTTTGCTTTTTTGATATCTTTAATTTAAATTTCCGAATTTCACAAAGAATTTCAAAAAGAGTCGACGTTGCAGTTACAGAGAAAGAACAAGAAAAAGGAAATATAATGGTAACAGAAAAGATTTTTGCGCTTTTGACAGATTGGAGAACACGAGAGAGACAACTTCCTGTCCGGGTATCTCCATCTGTTACGATTTGGAAGAAACCGACGACCGAGTCGGTAAAGTTGCTTCCTTCGTCCTTTTCACTCGATTCTCTTCGGTTGTGGCATCGTCCCGAACGACGATCGGATCGTAAGTCCTCCAAACGTGTCTTTCGCAGTAAATTCTATAACGACACAGAGCTATGATGGTGGAAAATTTGTCTTTAATTTGAGAAAGAACGATCGAGGAAGGTAAGTATCCATCATCGATCATGAAGGGAATTCAAGGTAAGGTACCGTCGATAAAGTCGTGAAAACGCTTATCGATCGTTGTTTTCTGTTTTCTAAATTGATTAATTATTTCATATTTTATTTGCAATTACAAAAATTACAATCAAAAAATGTAGTGGAAAGCTTGATTAATTCGAGGAAATAAATATCGTGAAATGATACTACGATTCTCGTCCTGAACAATATTTTCTCCGCTTATTTAATTGAAAACCGTCGACTCTTTACTTTTAATTCTTATTTCTCATTCCCGGCGACTTGCAATTTGCCGTACAGATATATTTCCTTGAAATACAAATAAACAATATCGATAAATAATTTATAAATAATATACTAAATAATAATTATAATGATAAACTGCCCGAATTTCATTTACGATCGAATCATATTGTCTCTATCGTTATTAAACTGGTCCATTGAGACGTCATTTTTTTGAGGTTAGAATCATCAGGTATCAATTATCAATTGTTAACCACACTGAGCGGAGAGTTATAACCTCTTTTTTACGAAATTATATATAGTTTAAATTATCAACAGTCTTTCATTATTGATTCAATTATAGTTTTTAGCTATAGAAAATTATTCTTCTTGGTGATTAATAATTGATATTATTGGTAATTAATAAATTTCATATAAATAAATTTTGTCAATTGTCAATAGTTGATAAATTTCATCATTAGAATTTGGTTTCATTTTAAAGGTGAACATCACTATTTTCATAGTCTTGAGTTCATTTTCGAAATGATTTTACATAGTTGGTGGAAAAAAAATAAAGGCGCTCTTTTCTCGAAAATTGTAAAAATTCAAACGTAAATAAATATTAAGGATATGGATAAGGATAATGAAAATAAGAATAAAAATGTAATATTATGTTATAAATATATAATATAATATAAATATAAATATATAATATAATATATATATAACAATATATATATTATATTATATATAATATATGTATAATAATATAGTATATACAATATATATAATAATATAACATGTATATTATAATATATAAGAATAATATATATTTATAACAAAGAATTCTTTTCATAAGGAAATCAGCCACAATTTTGAAAACTGAAATCTCCACGCGAGCAACCGAAATAGAAAAATTGTTACAACATTGCAACACACTATATGATAGCCTTCTCAGTACTTAGAGCACATAGAACAATACTTTCTTATTAGAGAATGTCGAACGGTTGATAAAAGAAACATTCCCTTAAAAGAAATTTGAAATCTTCAAAAAAAAAAAAACCACAAAAATATAATTATATATTATATTTATTATTTATTATTATACATATTACATTATTATATTTATTATTATACTTATTATACATATTATATTATTATATTTATTATTATAAGTTATTGTCGCTATATTATAATACCGAATGACATTAATCGTTAACGAGGTTAACTCATCCACAGTTTGGAGAAAACCGAATTTGTGACACGCGAGCATAAGCGTGAGCGATACGTTCGAACCGGAAGAGTGCGACATGCCAGCCGTTGCGACCGTGGATCGCGAGTCCTTTTTTTTTTTTCTTCTCCCCCCCCCCCCCCCCCCCCTTTTTTTGTAACCAGTGGCAGCGGCGGCAAACGATGATAACGGCTCCGTGATGAAAATGAAAATTGGGAGAACGTTCGCTGTAAGGAAAATGAACGCTGTCTGCGAGCATCCAGACGGCGCCCGCCCGCGATGGGAATATTACGCAAAGTAAGTGACTTCGGCTTCTTTGGTCGAGTACATTCTACGCGGCAGAGAGAGAGAGAGAGAGAGAGAGAGAGAGAGAGAGAGAGAGAGAGAGAGAGAGAGAGAGAGAGAGAGAGAGAGAGAG
>NW_025110051.1:370880-395616 GCF_011392965.1 Frieseomelitta varia | reverse complement strand
AGAGAGAGAGAGAGAGAGAGAGAGAGAGAGAGAGAGAGAGAGAGAGAGAGCCCGAGAATTCACGAGAAATGTCTCGCGAAAAAAAATTTGTCTCGCGGAGACGTGTCTGGCGAAAAAAAAAATTGACGTACTTATCTGTAAGAGTTCGCTCGGTGAACTTTCACTTTGTGAAATGGAGAATGTTTTTTTTGTGAATTTGTTACAAAGCCACGTATTGATATCTTGCGACATGCGTACCGCCTTTATCTCTGTTAAAATCTCAGCTGAACTCAGCAAGAAGTGTCAAATTTGTTAACAAAATAACGTTAAAGTAAATATTACTTGTTAATTATTCTTACTATTGTATGGTATCATGTAATTTATATTACAGTATATAATATATTATAATATATGATATTGTGATATAATGTATAAGGATTCTGGTTTGTAGTATAATATATTATAGTATATTATAACAAGGATGTAATATAATATATTATACAATATATTGTAGTAAGAATTCTAGTATATAGTGTAATATATTATAGTATACTATAATATAATAATATAAGGATATAATATAATATATTATACAATATTATAATAAGGATACTAGTATATAGTATAATATATTATAGTATATTATAATATAATAATATAAGGATGTAATTTAATATATTATACAATGTTATAGTAAAGATTCTAGTATACAGTATAATATATTATAGTATATTATAATATAACAATATAAGGATATAATACATTATACAATAATATAATAAGGATTCTAGTATATAGTATAATATATTATAGTATATTATAATGTATATAGTATGTTATAATAATACAAGGATATAATATATACAATATTATAATAAGGGTTCTAGTATATAGTACAATATAGTACAGTTTTTTTTTTCATCACACTCTGTAACAAACAATTTCATTTTCAAAGTGGAGTGAAATTCTCTAGCGCGAAAATGCCACGAAAATTTAATACAGTACAGTATACAGTACAGTATATAGTACAATATTATAGTATATTATAATGTATATAGTATATTATAATATTCTAATATAAGGATATAATATAATATATTATATAGTATTATAGTAAGAATTCTAATGAAGGATACCATTTATTATTTCTCCTCCGTATTCTGTCCTCCAAAATTTTATAATTCTCAAAAATCCCAAAAATCTCGAAAATACTTTTTTTTTGTTTTTTTTTTGTCCTGAGAGTTCTTGAGAGTTTCGAAATTCTCGAATTCTGGGACACTTTCGGGGACACTTTCAGGTTCCCCAGATTTTTAGGTTAGATTTTTATTTTCCCCAGATTTTAGGTTAGGTTTTTATTTTCTTGCACCTCGCTAACAGTTATTACTTCTCCCCCGTATTCTGCTTACAATTTATACGTATGTTCATGTAATATTCATAATTCTCAAGAATTTTATAACTTTATAACGTTATAATTCTTCAAGGACCCCGAAAATCTCGAAGATGCCGACTTTATCGACAGTCCCAAGAATTCTCGAAACTCTCGATCTTCTGAGACACTTTCATACCGACTCGGCCGTGTCCCGATCATCGGTTTCTCGCAATCTCGTCAAAATAATTCGAGACAGATCCACGACAGCGCGTTTATACGTACGCACGTGATTCGTCGTACGAGGGTTTCGTTCCCTTATTTTATTTCATGCCTCGAGCGATCTTCGTTTTGACCTTAACACCTCCTTTCACAGGGGTTCTCTAATCCCCTCAACGGCCCCCCTCTATAATCTCTTGAGAGCATTTCCTTTCGCCGAGCGTGCCTTTCGAAATGTTCAACAGATTAAAACAGTACGGAGCAGTTCTAGGGGCAGGTAGATTTAGTGTGCATTAACTGTCTTATTTGCAAGAGGCGGAACATCTTCTCCACTTATCCGAGCGTGAAACCACGTTTCGTACGAGGTTATTAATAATTTAATATTGAAACGTCGAGCGGTTTCTTAGATCGAGTCCGAGGCTTTGATCTTTTCGTTGAAACAAGTTGTTATCAGGCTGAGGTTGAGTGTTCATTTATGCGACGAAATAGATTGATTAATTACATATTATTTAACAAAAAGTATATAACAATACGCTTATAATTTTATCTCAAACAGAATAATATAACAGAATAATAATCGGGAAGTAATATTTCCTAATTTTTATTTAATTTCATTTGAATTTTTCTATTTTTATTTAATTTTATTTAAATTTATAAATAAAATGTGTATAATATGTAATTTAAATTTATTTAAATGTAAATAATATATTAAATATATATATATATATAATATATAATTAATATATTATTATTTTAATTATATAATTAATATATAATATATAATATATATAACATATATAATATATAATTTTTATTTAATTTCATTTAAATTTATTTAAATAAAATATAATATATAAAATTTATATTATATTATTATAAAATATAATATATAAAATATAATATATAATTTCTATTTAATTTCATTTAAATTTATTTAAATAAAATATATATAATATATAATTTTTATTTAATTTTATTTAAATTTATTTAAATAAAACATATACAATATATAATTTTTATTTAATTTTATCTAATTTTACTTAAACTTCTCAATTTTCTATAATAATATTTCCTAATTTTATAATGTTTGAAACAATATCGATGCAATTTTATCGTAATCGAGCCGGTCAATATGATTCCAGACTTTCAGAATTTGAACTGTTTATAACATCTCAAGACGTTGCTACCGTGAGCTGTCTCTCTCTTTCGACTTTCTGAGAGTTCACACATCAATTGGCCCGAATATGGTACCGTAGTCCCGCGCCAATGAAATAAAAAAAAAAAAAAAAAAGTCGAAATTGCAACTGGATAGAGAGAATGCGAACGAGAGAAGTTTTCCAATAAATAACGCTCGCATTATCGAGCGGGTGTTCCTTTCCCGAGGCGGCGTGCCGCGCTGAAACATATCGTAAAGAAATTCTGCCTCTCTCCATCCCCCTCTGATGATTATTACTTATGAATTCCGCGATGACGAACGTTTCTTGGACTCGAGCTTCTCTTCTCGTCCCTCTCGCTCGCTGATCGGGCACGGGCCCAATTTCTAATGGCTCCGGGACAGTGGCGCCTTTTCCCGCCAATTTATGGCCAGCCTCGATGGCGTCGCCATCTTTCGCCGCTGGACGACGTTTCAATTCAAGGATCTTTCGATTCTCGAGGAGGATTCACGTTGGTGCTTGCGTTTTATCAACACTTTGCACTCGTTTGTCGAGTGTGACTCGACAATTTCTGGATGTGTCGAGTCGCACTTGGTATTTTTAAACTGCCAGTTAACCACTTGCTGCGCTGGCAGCCGATTGCGGACCGTAACGAGTGACCGAACCGTGTATACAACAATTCGTCGCTCTCTTTTTGAACTCGTCGGTATAATACCACTTGATAGATATTATTTAGAAGTAATAAATTTTATTATTTGTTTTGTCTATTGTATTTTGCTTGAATATACTTAAAATACTGAGAAATATTATTGCGATTTTGAAACAAAAAATCCTGGACGTGGATGGCACGTTGTTCCAGGACAAGAGGTTAAATTGCCACTGATTGCGGACCATAACGAGTGACCGAACCGTACACAATAGTTCGTCGCTTTTCTTTTTTTTCGAACTCGTCGATACGATATCACTGGATAGAAATGATTAAGAGGTAACAAACTTATCATTTGTTTTGCGTGGATTACATTTATATATATATATAAAATAATAATATATTTCTCAGCTTTATATATAAAGCTGAGAAAATGTTGCAATTCCAGCGCAAGAGGTTAAATTGCCAAGAAAAAATAATTAAAAAAAAATAGTTAAAAAATAGTGTGGAGTCCAAAGGGTTAACATAGAGATAAAATATAAATGATTTTAATTCATTATGCAACAATGTCAGTGATAAAACAATAGACAAAAAACACTCAAAGAGGTTAAAAACTCAAATAAACTCTTTTTAACAACGCGATAACAATTTAATTTATGAAATAATAAATAAATTGAAAAGATATTTGTCGAATAAATTCACTGAATCGTGAACGCTTCCATGAAATATTTAATTAGATAAATTCATACGTCTTCGAAAGCGTTGAAAAAATTTTTACCGCTACAGTTTTTGAACAAATTTTTATCACTATATCTTACAGCTCCTCCTACTCTACTTTTTATAATTTTTCGAATTTCCAAATTCCCCAACACGTCTTTTTTTTTTTTTTTCACACTCTGTAACATACGATTTCATTTTCAAAGTGGAGTGAAATTCTCTAGCGCGAAAATGCCACGAAAATGTAATACAGTATACAGTGCAGTATATAGTACAATATTATAGTATATTATTATGTATATAGTATATTACAATATTCTAATATAAGGATGTAATATAATATAGTATTATAATAAGGATTCTAGTGAAGGATCGTACCATTTATTATTTCTTTCCTCCGTATTCTGTCCTTCGAAATTTTATAATTCTCAAAAATTCCAAAAATCTCGAAAATACTTTTTTTGTTTTTTTTTTTTTGTCCTGAGAGTTTTCGAGAGTTCCGAAATTCTCGAATTCTGGGACACTTTCGGGGGCCCAGGACTCGACCATCAGGTTCCCCAAATTTTTAGGTTAGATTTTAATTTTCCCCAGATTTTTAGGTTAGGTTTTTATTTTCTTGCACATCGCTAACAGTTATTATTTCTCTCCCGTATTCTGTTTACAATTTATACGTATGTTCGTGTAATATTCATAATATTCTCAAGAATTTTATAACTTTATAACGTTATAATTCTTCAAGGGCCCCGAAAATCTCGAAGATACCGACTTTCTCGAGGATCCCGACATTATCGACAGTCCCAAGAATTCTCGAAACTCTCGATCGTCTGAGACACTTTCGAGATTCATACCGACTCGGCTGCAATTGTTGCATCTTTGCAACTCCGATGTTGTTCTTCCTGGCGAAAAATAGCAAAAAAATTCGTTACGTAACCAATGAGAGGAGGTTTTGGAAAAACGAGACGCTCGGAAGAGTCCGGTTATTACTCTGCATTTCCCAAAGCGTTTCTTTCCGCTTCCTGTCGCGCGTACATTTCAAATCGATAGCGGAAATATTCATTCCACGTCCGGGATACGTGTTGATGCTCTTCGGTCGTCGGAGCTTTTTTCCGTAAATTCTCCTCCAGTTAGTTGCAATTAGGACACCAAGATCTACAATCTTTCATTCCCTTTTGTTCAACTATCGCCGCGTTCAGGTTTTTTCTTCATTGGAGTTCCATCGTGTTTTATTTTAGACAGTATGGAATTGTTATTTTATCAATTTCATCAATGAAAGTTACCTAAGGTTGTAGTTAAGGTAATAAATTTGCGTTACGTTCTCGAGGATGGACTGAGAGTATGTTATTATTGCAGAAAAATCTAGTGTCTATAATCTACGATATACAAAATATTATATTATAGTGAGATAAAGGAACATATGATGTGGATAAATATTGATTATTGAACTGCAAATAGAATTTCAATATGCATTATTCAAAATATTCAAAGAATCATTCATTATTACCGAGAACATTGGAGGCAATACGATTGACGAACAATTTAAATTCATTGAATGAAGTTCATTTACTGTACTTATCGGCGTTGAAATGTTTATCGTTTCGATACGAGACCGGAGTTCTTTACAGGCACTCAATTACATAATTATGTAATTATTGAACGGAGCAATACAGGTTATTATATACAACGTGTTTTAAAATTGCTTCATTCATTTGAAAAGAATAATCAAATACGTAATACGTAGTTTCATCATTGACAGTGCGAACGAACATTGTTGCACGGCCAAATAAATATTTATTTCAGTATTTATTTAGTTACTATTTTAGTTACTATTTATTATTATTTATTGTTATTTAAGTATTTATTTAGTTACTATTTTAGTTACTATTTATTATTATTTATTATTATTTAAGTATTTATTTAGTTACTATTTTAGTTACTGTTTATTATTATTTATTATTATTTAAGTATTATTTTTGTTACTATTTGCTATTATTTATTTAGTTACTCTTTGTTATTATTTATTTAAGTATTATTTTAGTTACTATTTGCTATTATTTATTTAAGTATTTATTTAGTTACTATTTTAGTTACTATTTGTTATTATTTATTTAAGTATTTATTTAGTTACTATTTTAGTTACTATTTGTTGTTATTTATTTAAGTATTTATTTGGTTACTATTTATTTAAGTATTTTTTTGGTTACTATTTATTTAAGTATTTATTTAGTTATTATTTATTTAAGCATTTATTTAGTTACTATTTATTTAAGTATTTTTTGGTTATTATTTATTTAAGGATTTATTTAGTTAGTATTTATTTACGTATTTTTTTGGTTATTATTTATTTAAGTATTTTTTTGGTTATTATTTATTTAAGTATTTATTTAGTTATTATTTATTTAAATTTTTACTTAGTTTCGAATGTCCTTCCTCTTCATTCTTTCACACACCATGAATATTGCAAAATCAAAGTTAAAAAGATATCTTTAACATAATACAATATGATATAATATAATAACTTTTCGACGTGGGTACACACTATTTTTTTTTTCATAGAGAAAGCTGTATCGAGCCATAAACAAATTATTAACGCCCCCCTCTCCCCCCCTAGGCCGAACTGACTTCCGTCAGCAAAGTTTCCTCGTGTCTTCAGAAACATTGGAAACGTTCGAGTAATAATCATTGCTTCACCCAGCATCTAGCAACATCGTACTTTCAAATTTCCCATAATAATCCACAAAAAATCCGCCGTACGTATAATTATCAATTTCGCTTCTTTTCGTTTCGTCCAGCCAGACGTTCGATGGAAATGAACAAGCAATCCACGTTAATCGTGTCGAACAATTTACATGTTACACGTCATACGTGATACACGTAGTAGCTGTATTTATTATATATTTGATAATGTGACGCTTGCACTAGGATATCGGGCTGGAAAAAGTGCAGCCCTCGGTGACGTAAGAGAGGCTGCAGCCAGCGGCCGCCAGATAAAGGGGATGATGTAAGAACAGGGCTGGAGCAAGACACTCGCGCGCCCTACCCCCCTAAACGTTTCCTCTTTGTTCGTTATCAATTCGTTATCGATCCTGCGCTGGACAGGTCAGGATAACGGGCAGGGGGGAGGGGATAACGAGGGGTTAACTCTTCGCGGATAAAACGTGGATATCGTGGACACTTTTAGACGCGATAATTCGCCCCCCCCCCCTCCCCTCTCCTACCCTCAGTTCTTTGCTATTTCGAGCAAAGTTGTTACGTCGCGTTATACTCGCATTTTCTCGAAGGGTTAAGTAGCCTGTCCGATAAGAGCTCCGGAGAAGCTGTTAGCGAGCAGCTCGATTAAACCCATTACGATCTCCCCTAGAGAGAAAGAGAGAGAGAGAGAGAGAACTGCGCCCCGCGAGTCTGCCAGCCAATTAAAAATTCCATCGTTATCCACCGCGTCCCCCCCCCCCCCCCCCCCCCCCGCGAAATTGCTCGGGCTCGATTCTCTTCTTTCGAACGTTTCAATGGGAAAGCGATGGCACACTGAACGCCATGAACGGCAGCAAGTATACAGAAAGTCGAATAGAGTTTGACATTTAACGAGGGGACTCAGTTTTAAGTACATTTTAGGTATAACCCAGGCAAAACGAATAATAAATTTTATTACTTTTCAATAATTTCTAATCGGAGCGATATCACACCGACGAGTTCAAAAGGCAAAGAAAGCGACGAATTATTGTGTACGGTTCGGTCACTCGTTATGATCCGCAATCAGGTGGTTAACCTCTTGCGCTGGAATGATGCGTCACGCACGTCGACAATACTTGGCCCAAAATTGCAACATTTTCTCAGTTTTAAGTATATTTAAGTATAACTCAGGCAAAATAAATGATAAATTTATTACTTCTTAATAATTTCTATCCAGTGACATTGTAACGACGAGTTTTAAAACAAAGAGAAAGCGACGAATTATTGTATACAGGGTTCGGTCACTCGTTATGGTCCGCAATCAGTGGTTAACCTCTTGCGCTGTAATAACGCGCCACGCACGTCGAGAATACTTGGCCCAAAATTGCAACATTTTCTCAGTTTTAAGTATATTTAAGTATAACTCGGGCAAAATAAATGATAAATTTATTACTTCTTAATAATTTCTATCCAGTGACATTGTAACGACGAGTTTTAAAACAAAAAGAAAGCGACGAATTATTCTATACAGGGTTCGGTCACTCGTTATGGTCCGCAATCAGTGGTTAACCTCTTGCGCCGAGAATACTTGGCCCAAAATTGCAATATTTTCTCAGTTTTAAGTATATTTATGTATAACCGAGGCAAAAATAAATAATAAATTTATTACATCTTAGCAATTTCTATCCAGTGATATACCGATGAATTCAAAATGAAGAGGAATTATTGTATACGGCTTGGTCGCTCGTTATGGTTCGCAATCAGTTTGCAGATTAATCACCGATTAAGTGTTGTACCGATCGTCGATGTTGTGACGAGTTCATCGACCTGTCGTACAACTTCGACGTGATTCAAGACCGTTTACTGCCTCTCAATGGTTACTTGCGTTGAACGTTCGAAGAAATTTATTCGAAATCAGCGTTGACTATCTCTAGAGGATAGTTCCTAACCTAAATTCTAAATTTACCTAAACTCAAACCTAATGAACCTAACCTAAACCTAACTCTAAATTTACCTAAACTCAAACCTAATGAATCTAACCTAAACCTAACTCTAAATTTACCTAATGAACCTGAACTTAACCTAAACCTAAATGAACCTAACCTAAACCTAACTCATCCAATTTTCACACACAATGACGTACGATCATATTTCACGTATGATGAATTCGGAAGTCATTCGAAGAAAAATACATAGTTTCATAGTTAAAAAAAAAAAAAAAAAGAACGAAAGACTGAAATCTTGGAAGCCTACAAGATTTAAAAACAGTGAATATCCTCGCGAAAACCAAGATTCCAACTTCGAATATATAGTTTTCATCAACAAACATCATCAAGAAAATATATTGACATTTATTTGCAAAAGTTAAGGAAAGAAAAATACGGTTTTTTAAATATATTGTTTAAACAAATGGTGTACACCATTGAATTCGTCGCGAAAGAAACACTAATTTCATCGATTTGCGCTCTATCTCCAGTAATTTCCGAGATACTCGGCTAAATATGCTGCGGACTCCCAAATTTGAGTTTTCATCCCTTCAACATCGACTTTCACCGCCGACGAAAGGTCAACTATTTTTGTCAAATATTTGTTCAGAAACTGCATTTCCATCGAAATCGATGGAGATTGAATGTCAGAGAAAATTTGAACATGCTCGCGAGACGCTCGTGCCCATTCCTACCGAAATGAAACAACGCACGCGACGTGCGCGCACACACACACACACACACACGCACATATAAAGAGCTTGGTCGCAGAGAAGTCACCGTGAAACGAGATTAATATTACGATCATAAAGCGAGGCTAACGCGTCATTATTTACGTTCCATAATTATTCCCGTCGTTATTATTCGCGATACGTCGCATAATTAATACACGCCGAGTGCAACGTTCCGTGTTACGTTTCGCTTATAATTATTTACACGGGGGGGGGGGGGGGCTGNGACTCGGAGGCGCAGATAAGAAGAGAGGGAGGGGGTGGTTGAGGAGTGCTGGGCGGTGTGCAGTCGTATGTAGGTCGTACTGTCAGTGCCACGACCCGGTTTCGTTGCCCCCCCCCCCGTCCCCCCGTCCCCCCCTCCCGGCCGAAACCGACGCCCTGCGTCACCACCGGGCCGGTCCGCAAATCCCTAAACACGTATCCACCCTTCCTCCGCCACTTACAACGCACGACAAACGTTATTCTCTCCTTCGATCGATTCCGAATTCCTTCGACTTTATTAAAATTATGCTCAACTTCTCAGTCGAGCTTTCAGTCAAGTGTTCAATTCGTCGGCTGTTACGTCGAAATTGTTTGATTTAAATTTAAATCTCGCCGAAATGGAAAGAACGAAAGTCCGTTCGAGTCCAAGTTTCCTGTTTCCTGCGCCGGGAATGAAAAAACAAGAGCATCGCCCAAAAACTCGGAAAGGTTTTCCCTTTCGCCCGGTGAAATCTTCTCGGTGGCCGCTCGTTGAGAGGTAACGACCCAGATCGCGTGATCCGCCGGATTCATGAAATAATCATCGAGCAACCGCCCCGCTCCGGCGGTTTGTTTGTTGGCCCTTCACGGTCGAGCAATTATCCCGAGTCGGAGTAGTAGTTATTTCAAATTGGATATCGCGAAGTGATTGGCCGATTCTCGCCCCCCGCCGCGAGATAATTCGAGCACGCGGCGCTCGAAGTTCTTTCCCCCCTTCTTCCTCCTTTCGTGAATATTATTCGTCTCGTCCCGCGCTAGTAATTATCTCGAATAATTACTCGAATCGTCGAGCACGTCTGATCGTACCTCGTTTCCTTCCTGGATTTTCTTCTGAATATCGGTACACGGTAGTAGTTTGTGCAAGCGTTCAGTGTTGTAACTTCGTTGCCAGTTTATAGGTTAGGTTACGGAGTAAGTAACCTAACCTATAATAATAGATCTGCACTGTGCTTTTAGGAGTGCAACGAGTTACACGTGCAAACGTAAACAATTGTGTCATCTTTTCGAATGGAAATGAAAAATTTTTTTTTAGAAAGAGGCACAATGGTAAAAAAATTATATAATTTAAACAAAGCAATACAGTGGCAGAAAATATTATTTATTAACGTGCTAGATTTCTTTTTTGACTATATTGGGACACGGTGGTAGTTTCTGCAAGCGTTTCGTGTTGTAACTTCGTTGCCAGTTTATAGATTAGGTTACGGACCTAGTAACCTAACCTATAATAATAGATCTGTACTATGTTTTTAGAAGTGTAACCGTGCACGTGTAAACGCAAACAATTCTGTTATTTCATTATTTGACTATTAAAGTAAATCAATGGAAAGACAATTGAGCCTTGTTTTTGCCAAATCTTTGGTTAATAGACAATAGATTTTTATACACACTCGTATTTTCGACCTAAACCTAACCTAAACCTTTTGAGGTTTAACCTTGTTTAGTCAGTACTAGAAATTGTATCTTATTATATTTAATATATTACTAATATTGTATTTAATATATTATCTAACCTAAACCTAACCTTGTTAATTACATGCTCGTTCATTTGACATTATACTTTCAAATTTTCCGCAATTTTAATGAACATTGAAAGAGCTGAGAGAAAATAGAAACTTGATAGAAATTTGTCATTAAGTATAAAGCAACAATATAATTTTTATTCGTATTTTCTCATATTACGTGCATTCTATGCAATTTTATACGTTTGAAAATTTCCTATAAAATCCGCAGTGCAGTTATCAGTCTAAAGTTGATTACGTTATGAATAGCATACGTATTTGATGGATTTATGGAAAATTCAAAATTGCGAAAACGTATATAAAATGCATTTAATAGAAATATCCGTATAAAATATCCAAAGAAGATTATGTTATAATAGATAGTGAATAAAACAAATTTCTTTTAGATTTTACTCCTTTAATAATACTGATGATCATCCTAGTCATTAATTATCAACTTGTTAGTAGTAAGAATGTATGAAATGATATTATAATGTATGATATGCAAAGAAAATTTCTTTTTCAAGTTTTACCTCTTCAATGATACTCATAATCACCCTACTCATTAATTATCAACTTGTTATTAGTAAGAATGTAATGAAATGATACTACAACACATAATATATGAAGCAAATTTCTTTCAAGTTTCATCTCTTTAATGATATCCATAATCATCCTACTCATTAATTATCAATTTATTGTCAGTAAGAATGTATATGAAATGATATTATAATACATGGTAGGTAAAACAGATTTCTTTCCTTTTCTTTAGGTCCCATCTGTCTAGTAATTTTCGTTCTAGTCATTAATCACCCTAGTTATTAATTACCAGTTTATTATTGAAGCAGCGATCTAATTAATTTCGAAAGTCGAAATCTGGATAAAATATATATAATGTATATATATATGTAATAATTACATTAATAATCTATATATATTGTAATAATAATAGTCTATATATACTATATTGAATATTTTATATATAGACTATATATACTATATTGAATATTTTATATATAGACTATATATATTATATTGAATTTTATATATAGACTATTAGACTTTTATATATAGACTATATATAGACTTATAGAATATTTATATATGAACTATATATACTATATATACTATATAGTATCTATATATATTATATTGAATATTTTATATATAGACTATTATTATAATATAGGTACTATATATATTGTAATAATAGTCTATATATAAAATATTCAAAGCACAGTGTTGTTATTTTCATTTTATACCGGACAAAACAAATTTCCATTTCTTCAGCGATTATTAATCGTCAATTTATTATTCGTAAGAGCTACGGTGCTGAAGCTTTTGACGAAATTATTCCGGAAAGTGGTAGTCAAGTGACGAGAGAGAGAGAGAGAGAGAGAGAGAGAGAGAGGATGACGAACGGTGGGAAAGGGGAAAGCAAATTTATCGGCGGGTATATTCTCGGTTCGATTCTCAGACACTAAACTCATTACCCCGGAAGCACACACGGCCGTGGTATCAGCAACTCGTCGCGGCAACCCGGCGGCCCGCATTTGCATTTCTAGAATCCACTCAGACGCGCGCGTTTCGCACAGAATCACTCCAAACAGCCATTCAGTCCGTTCGGCGCGAACCCGGCCACTTGTCGCCCCCCCCCCCCCACCCCTCCCTTCTATCGTCGAAAAGAATCCAATAACAAACACCCTTCAAACAGCCTCTCGTCGATCGAAAAGGGACGCCGCTCAGACATCTTTCTCATCTTTTTTCCTTTTCTCTCTTGGCTGTTTTCGTCTCGTAATTACAAAATTACACGGAACTCGAGCTTGAAAACCAGTTCGAGAAGAGTACCGAGAGCTGACGATGATCGAGCTACTAGCTAGATGGTTTTTAGGTAGATGTTTCGATACTTTACGGGCGGTAGATATTTGAACTGTTGTAAAGAACTATGCTGAAAATTCGAGCTCAAGGTGGGTCAACAAATATAGTCGTACTGTTGTAAATTTGCGAAAGAAAAATGATAGAATCTGGACAAATCTGGTTGGAGCTTCTTCCATCTTCAAAGTGCATTTCACTCGGCTTCGTTCTGAAATATTTTCTTCATTCTCTTCTCTCATGATACTTTTCTCATCTTGCGAATTCAGTAGAGTTGATTACGATATGTAAAAAAGCGTTGAATAATTCTTTTTTCGTGACTCAATTTAGGATGGATTTAAAGATTGAAGCTTCTTCACGACGAATTCTTCCCTGAAATTTGTCGCACGATTCTTTCTCCCGCCATTTTATTGAACTTCAAGAAATCCTAAAAAATTTTTATGAGTTTGTTTTAAAAAAGAATTTCAGCCTTAACTCTACTGTGTTTCCACGAATGTTTGAATTTTTACAATTATCGAGGAGAGACTCTTCTATACGACATATATAAAATCATGTTCAAAGGAAAAAGGCGAACTCACGACCAAGTGGATCTGTTCACAAAAATATCATATATTTCAATCAATTTTTTTCTAACACTTTCGCACAGATGTCAATAAAATTTTTCATCCCAATTCTCATCAATCTCTTTGTTTCAAACCTACTACCACCAACTCTATTCAATTCAACGAATAATTCTCGAAACAGATCTGGCAACGCTGTCAGCAGTATTATTTTTTGATTTTAATTCCCGTCGCTGGCAGCGCTGCGGTGCGAAACCCGGCTGGATCGGTACGACAGGATGCGGCACGAAAATGGTAATAAGGTCCCGTGGAAAACAATACATTGCACACGTCTCTACGAGATTCGAAAACGTTCACGCGGCGAGTACTATTTCCCCTGGAAGCTGCGGAGGATTATTTTCCGATCCTTGGGACGCATTCGGCGAGGACGTTGTTTCCTGTCTGGTGGGATTCCCCCGTAGCCGGTGTTATCCTGTGTCGCAGGACATCCGCGTGAGCGACGCGTTGAATATTCAAGATCTCGAGGCGAGCGTTCCTCTCTCTCTCCCCCCCCCCCATCCCCTCCAATTTGAATAGCCGACTGGTCTGGTGATAATCGGGGCCATTTCGCGCGCGTGCACGAATCCGTCCGGCGTTTTTCCTTCATTCGCTCGAGGAGCACCGTCTCTCTCTCTCTCTCTCTCTCTCTCTCTCTCTCTCTCTCTCTCTCTCTCTCTCTCCGTTCGGTTTACGAATCCACTCTGCCGAGTGTACCACGCGCGCGAAATTAATTCCCATTCTGCGAATTCTTTTAACGTCATTGTTAAATATACGAGGGCGGCTGCTTCAAGAGATGAAAGTTTCGGAGCGGTAAGAGCTTGCGAGTATAATTCGGTAATTCTCGGTTAGCGTTTCAGCGAATTGGACAGCACGTTCTTATCATTATTATTATTATTATTAAGATAAAATCTGGACAGAAAATTGTTTCTCTTTTTCTTTTTTTTTTTTTTTTTACCAAAAATTATGGTAATAATAATAAGTTGCACAAAATTTCATTTATATATTGTCCGAAAAATTGTTCATAACTCTAAGAATGCACTGTTCTTGAATCTATACGAAATCTCTAACAAAAGTAATAAATTATAAGGTCATTTTGATGACCTGATGTCTGGGAAATGAAGTGTCAGCAGGTAGTCCGCGGAGACGCGCGAGGCAATTTTAATGGACGCGCGCGTGGTCTCTCGATTGGTTCTTCGCGTGTCGATATCGCGTGTCGTCGGGCCTATCAGAAATTGATCAGAAGACCGGCCGCGTGCGCGACCCGTTGGGGAAATCCGAGCCGAGCCGATGGTGGTGTCTCTGCCGGTTTAATTAATTTATCGCGGCCAGACGACGTCCCGTTGATTCGACTCGGCGTTCATTATAGATATCCTAACGCACAGATGGAGGCCGTGTTCGCGCCTCGTGTGTGGGATAATCTCACCGGAACCGCAAGCCGCATTCTTTCATTTCCGACCCATCGATTTCATCGTTTTTTCTTTCTTTCTTTCTTTCTTTTTTTTTTCATTACGTCGCGCGAAAAAACTATCGTCCCGCTTGTCTGGGAGTTCCGGCTTTACGCAGTTGAGTAAATTATTCCGTACTTTGTTTGCAAGACTTCATTCTCTTCTCTCATTTCTGATTTCAATCTGAAATCACTTTGACCTCTTTCATCGTTTAATTTCTCACCTATCCTTCATCTTTGTTCAGTAGATTGTAAAACGAACGAATGCTTATTTCGTCGACTGCAGTGTTAGATCCGGTTATAAGTGCTCGAGAAATTGTCTCGTAATTTCATTGACTCTCTTCCAGCTACTCGTGACAGTTACCCAGTATTCTCTTCCTTCGTTAATTTCCGCGTGATTCACATCGGAAAGTAACAAGCTTCGCGACTCTGAAAGTGAATTTTTACGGAGAGAAAATGCGAAACGAAGAGCCATGGATGTGAACGAGCGGCTCGGCCGCAAACGGAGTGGGGGAACGGAGCGCGAGAGTGGGAGAACAGAGCGCTAGAGTGGGGGGACGAAGCGCGAGAGTGGGGGAACGGAGCGCGAGAGTGGGGGGACGAAGCGCGAGAGTGGGGGCACGAAGCGCTAGAGTGGGAGAACGGAGCGCGAGAGTGGGGGAACGAAGCGCTAGAGTGGGAGAACGAAGCGCGAGAGTGGGGGGAATGGCAAGGCCGATCCCTCCTCTTTCACTTCGCGAGCAAGTTCGTTTTCCAATTCACTCCCGATATGCAACGAGCGAGACGTAAAACTAGACTATCGCGCTTTTCTTTTCTCTTGAATATTCTACGAGTTTCATTCGGCAAATTGGCTAATCAAACTGGCGAGTTTACCACTCGTTCCTCGCCGGAGGTATTCGACAGGTTCACGAGACGTGCGAGCGGGATTTCGTTGGTTTTCTTGGGGGAGTAGGATCGTTTCGCTGCTGCATTCCCGTTTCGATCATGGTGGCTTCCCCGAGTTTATTAGACCGCGCGCGATTTGTTTATCGAACGCCGAGTCTGATCGTATTTTGAAGGGCGAGTTTCGCTCAACGATTCGAACTTCTCCCTCCTTCCAATGATTCCAAGGAAGCTTGCTACGTAAACGTAAGCAGCTATACTGAATTTGAATTAAAAATCTACGAGACTGGTACGATATCTATTATATTTCTATTTTGAGAGTTCTATTATAAGAGTCTTGTTTCAAAAGTGGAAAAAATTACATTACGAAGAGTATTTGTATCGACACACAGTAGTTATAAAAAGTTGACGAAAAATTGTCGATACTTAGAGTAGTCTTATGACTTTGTAAGAAAGAATCGTACGAGAAATTTTGAAGGAGTTTTGTAAAGGGGAAATTTTGATTTTCAAAACCCTGGTGGATTTAACTACGAAGGAAAATTGTTCAGTGTGCAAAATTTTCGAGAGAAAAAGTACCTTTGCTTGCACTCTACGAAATGATGTAAAACTATCTTCGGAAGAAACGAACTCCGTACTGTGAAAGTAGAGGTTTCACGCTTGAAAATGAATTTAGACAGAGTGTGCGGATACTTTCCGTATCCGCTGTGTATTAACGCTTCACAGATTTCTTTGAGTTTAAATTTTAACAAGAATTTAAAAAAATTTTAAAAAACCATTTAACAATTTAAAAAGAAACCATTATACCAAGAATTTAAAAAATTTTAAAAAAACCATTATACCGTTCTATTATGCTGTTCTATTATAATAGAATTATAAATATATTATATTCTATTATACTTGTACAAGTATTATACTATTCTATTGTACTATTAGTATAAAAAACTTTATGTTATTTTATCAAGAGTTTTACAAAGTACGTTACATCATCAGTTTCTTTACTTTTTTTATTGTGCAGTTAATCGATTTGATAAACAAGCGGCTCAACATCAATATCAGAACGAAAAAGTGTTTGAAGACCTCGAACGGTAGTGTACATTGATGAAAATTAGTCAAACTCTTCGTATTATAATATTATGTTGCTCTGTCTCGTATTCTAACATTTCGTTGTTATCAGTTAGTATTAAATAGAGAATAGTAAAAAGTTTGATAAATTATAACGTGAACATTTGCAATCTGAGATACAATTGGGTTCATTTTCGATCGATATTTATAGATTTATGTTGTTCATAAATTCATTGTCGTTCATAATAATAACAACATTGACGTACCAAGATTAATAATTCATTATTATTAATTACTATCAAGATTGTCATCAAATTCTAATTATTTCCTAAAGACAAATAAATAAATATTATACAGTGTTATACACGCCACGGCAATAATTTTAATATTAAAAATAGTAAAATAATAATTTTTAATATCACAAGGAAGGAAATATATATATATATATATATATATATATATATATATATATATATATATATATATAACAAAGAGGAAAGAGGAAGGAAAACGGGGCAATAAATCGATAAGGGAAACGTAAATTGATAAACAGTTAATTGAATAAATGAAGGATTGGAAGCAATTCGGCAATAATTAAGGAAAAATTACGCAGTCGCAGTTTCGACTAAATATTCTAATGCAATCAAGACCACGGCGAGATCAGAGAGAGAGAGAGAGAGAGAGAGAGAAGTTGGGAAGACAAAGCGACTGGATTCACGGGCCACTTAACCGAGCCGTTGTTTCACACGACGAATTCACCGAAGCGGCGAATATAAATCAGGTCAGCGGCGGGCCGGCCGGCGTTCTGTTCATTAGCCGATCGAAACGATCGATCCAGATCGCGATTAATCAACCGCGAAACGGTGTTCGATTAATTGCCGCTCGATGCTCCTCGTTGCGACGCAGGGCAATTTTTTTTAGGGGGGGGGGGGGGGGGGGGGGGGGGGGGGGGGGGGGGGGGGGGGGGGAGGGGAAAGAAAGATTCGACAGGAACAAATTAGGTTCGCGATTCGAGCGGCGGCTTTAACTTTTAATCACGGAGTTTTCATTCGCATTCGAGTCCGTAGTTATCGGAACTGCCGATAATCGAGTTTCCCGACTGCGTCGCTGATATCGTTGAGCAGCGTTACTTGCACCGGCGGGCAAGTCGAAGAAATTTCTTACCTCGGCGCAAAGAGTCGCGCAAAAATATCGACGATCTGGTTGATCCCGTGATCGTAAATTGAAGGAATTGCAGGAGAATTTGCATTGATTTGTAAACATAGATGGAAAATTCGTTTTCGAAGAACACCGCTACCGTACCTAATACCGAAAAGTTGTAAAATACTAGATAACACTAAAATAATGAGTGAAAAGTGAATAGTGTTATTGTAAAAAATAAATTTATTATAAGGTATTAGTAATTAATATTATATATTAATATATATTAATATTATAATTAATACTGTTTATATTATAATATTAATATTATTAACAACATTATTGTTAGTATATGGAATAATATTATATATTAATATATAAATATCAATATATATATATTAATATTAATATTATAATTAATATTGTTCATATTATAATATTAATATTATTAACAACATTACTGTTAGTATATAGTACACATTCATATTATATATTAATACATATTAATATCAATATTAATATTATAATTAATATTGTTTATATTATAACAATATTATTCTTAGTATATAGTATAATATTGTATATTAATATATATTAATATTATAATTAATATTGTTTATATTATAATATTAATATTTTTAATATTATTAACAACATTATTGTTAGTATATAGTACACATTAATATTATATATTAATACATATTAATATCAATATTAATATGTATGTAAAAATTAATATTGTTTACATTATAATATTAATATTGTTAATATTATTAACAACATTATTGTTAGTATATAGTACATATTAATATTATACATTAATGTATATTAATATCAATATTATAATTAATATTGTTTATATTATAACAACATTATTCTTAGTATATAGTGTAATATTGTATATTAATATATATTAATATTATAATTAATATTGTTTATATTATAATATTAATATTTTTAATATTATTAACAACATTATTGTTAGTATATAGTACACATTAATATTATATATTAATACATATTAATATCAATATTAATATGTATGTAAAAATTAATATTGTTTACATTATAATATTAATATTGTTAATATTATTAACAACATTATTGTTAGTATATAGTACATATTAATATTATACATTAATATATATTAATATCAATATTAATATTATAATTAATATTGTTTATATTATAACAACATTATTCTTAGTATAATATTGTATAGCATAATATTGTATATTAATATATATTTATATTATAATTAATATTGTTTATATTATAATATTAATGTTATTAATATTATTAACAACATTATTAGTTAGTATATAGTACATATTAATATTGTATATTAATATCAATATTAATTTATAATTACTATTGTTAATATTATTAACAACATTATTGTTATATAAACAATAGTAGCCACATTAGTATCAGTATTAGTATTAGTTATGTAAACAGTATTAATTAATATAATACAATATTAGTATATAATTCATGTTAGGCTATAGTATATAGTATAGTATGTAATATATGTTATATAGTATATAATGTAGTGTAGTACTATAATATGTAGTATATATTATATAATATAGTATAATATAGTGTATAGTATAATATAGTATATAGTATATAATACAGTATAGTAGAGTATATAATTCATGTTATATAGTACATAATATAGTACATAATTCACGTTAAACTTCCTCACAAGTTTTTATATTCCTTTAACGGATCTACTACTAGAGAATTAAAGTCGAAGATCAGAAATCTGTCCTCAACGTCGCAGATGTCATCGAGTCGTGCTACTATTCATTCCAGAGCCAATCTGTCGTATTTATCTCCTGACACAAAGGGCGTAATACGAGTATGCAGCTATTTTGTAAACGTGTCCGAGGTGTAGTATGCAACGATCGACGACCGCCACCAATAAACGAACCTCCCCCACTTTTTTATCCACCGATAAACCTCTCACGACACCTCGTCATCGTCGAACAAACTAGTCGGCGGATATTATAGGGCCACTCCGCTTCTACAGCGCCCCACCCACCCCTCCCTTGCGCTAGAACAGTCGTCTCGTCCAAACGAAACTATTCTCCTCCTGTATTATCGTTTCCAAACGGAACTTCAACGCCAATTTCATTCACAAGTTAAAAACAGTTGAAATGAAAACGACAAACTAGGCGGAACTTATCGTCGACCTGCGCTACTTAATTGCTCGCTCAATTCAACACCTACCGAAAAAAATCCTCCAGCCAGGCCGTTTTCCTTCGTTTTCTCGCGCTCTCGTTCTTCTGTCGAGAGGGGGCGAGGAACAGGGTTAAAGAGACGGAAGGGTGGTCCATTCACCCAAATGGGAGGGGGAGGGTGAAACGAGCCGGAAACCGCGGGAACGCGCGACTTCGACTTCCCGGGCGGTGGTTCGAGCTATTCGTGCGACGAAAGTGAAAGCTCTCTCTCCTCCACCTCCTTCTCCTCTGTCCTTTCACAGGCTCGTGCCGCGATCGCGGCGGGCACATGCATTTCGAAGAAGGTCGGGACCGTAAAAGACCCTTCGAGAGGAGGGTGGGAGATGCACTTGATTTTCTTTCAGCAGCCGCTCTCTCTCTTGTTCGTCTTAACGAGACAAGAGGTCGACGGCCTCGGGCGGTGGAACCTCCGAGAGAATCTTCCCTCGTGGGGATTTCTTGATCTGCGGATCGGCGAGTTTTTTTGGAGATGAAAAGTCGATGCAGAGACGATGGTGGTTTCTCGATCTTCGTCCTGTTGATTCGACGCGGAAGCGGAAACCGCGAAGAGGAAGAATGAACACACGCACGCTGCCTGAATCGATTAACGATTCTCACCCCTCTCGGGGAGATTCGATTCGCACCTGCGTCACGCCGGATGGCCGGAATTCGACGGCCGGCTTGTTTGTCCCGCTGTGCACCGTACACAGAGTATAATTTTCACATTAACACGAAACTAATTATCTAACCAGCCAGCTGTTCGATGTTCGTTAATTATCACACTGACCCGCCGATCACAAGCCGTCGAATAGAGCCCTCTTCCCGGTGAGATATGCTTTTCCTTTTCTTTTTCTACGTTCTTCTATTTATTAAGTTTGCAACACGAGCGTGTCACACGTGCGTTAAACTAAGCTGTTAAACTGTTAAATTAGAAGTTTTCGCTCGTTTTCTGCACAATGCCTCGAGTGCGGATCGGAAATTCCGAGAATTTGCAACGAGCATTATATAATATATATATATATATATATATATATATATAAGATATATAATAATTTTATATTATTTGTAATAAGGAATATAATATAATATATATATATAATATATATAAGATATATAATAATTTTATATTATTTGTAATAAGGAATATAATATAATATATATATAATATATATAAGCTATATAATAATTTTATATTATTTGTAATAAGGAATATAATATATATTATATATATTATAATATATATTATATATATAATATACGTTATAATATAATATATATAATATACGTATAATATAATATATATAATATATATACAATATATATTATAATATATATTATATATATTATAATATATATAATATATATAATATACGTTAAATTCCACAACCGTTGTCGCAATATATAATAATCGCGAGCGATTATTACAGCGCGGCCGGCTTTCCTCGAAAACTTGGGAAACTCGAAAAATGGCATGAGTTTCGTGAAAATATCGTTACAGAAATATCGAGCTTTCGGAATTGAACGAAACGAAGAGCGTGCCGACCATGTTTTTATCAGTGGCCGCTTCCCGAGGTTTTCGAAAATCGAATTAATCGAAAAATCGTCGAGGGTGGATTAGATTAATGGAAAATAGTCGGGAACGTTTAAATACGAGGCTGAATAAAACGCGGAAACAATGGAGCGAGATGAGGAGGGAGGTGAAAGGGATAGTTTGATGGATGAAACGACGATCCGACGCAGCGCGAAGGAATCCTTCTTACAGGTTGAAAGATTGCATGAAAACGGGGCTTAATTCGCGAGGCGAAAAGCCGTCGCATCGGCTTTTTACTCCCTTGGAACTGATCTAACCAACGAGCTCTCTCTCTCTCTTTCGCGCGCGCGCGAGTTTCAATCCGATTAAGTTGTTGTTCCAAAGAGGATATTTCGTCGTTAAAAATCAGAGGCCGATCATAATCGCGGAATATGTTCCCTTCTCCCAGCGGAGATTCGCCGAGCGATTTCTGATTAAAGTTGAAGCAAAGCCCTCCCGGATTTACAACGAGGAAGGGGCTTCGACTTTAATTGTACGTAAAAAAAAAGAAAAAAGAAAATAATAATGAAAGCAATGGAACTTGTTCATTCGAGGCTTTGCCTTCGAGACGAAATGGAAATTTATCAATGATACTTAAATTTAGCTAATTCGGAATTGGACAAAGAAACAGATGAAAGGCAGAGGGTTGAAAAAAAAAAAATAAGTGAAAGGTGTAGAGTAGAATTCTTATCTGTTCTTAACGTATTCAAAGTCTATTTTGTTGAACGCGAGACTCGAAAACAAGAAGATTTTATTCTTCATTTGTTTCCTTTGACCTCCTGTTCAGTTTACGATTAATATTATAGTTACGAAAGGGAATTGCAAGCTCAATATTTTTTCTTCGTCTCGTATTATACCTCTTCTACATAAACGGATTCTGCAATTTTACGAGGTTTAAAGAAAATGAAGTATTCAGAGCATTATGACTAGATTGCAAATTTTTATGCAAATTCATATTTCTGAGATTGCAAGTAAAAATGTAGAGTCTCGGTAACGTTATAGAAAGACTAGATATTATAGAAAACATTGTAGTTTAAATATTTTATATACATATATCTTTTACATTATGTATCAGAATTTATCTAATTAGTGTCGACAAATAAGCTACGGATTTTCATGAAGTCGTGAAAAATCCCAAAGTACAAAACTGCACGAGTTGCACACAATACGAAAAAAAAATATGTAAAACAACCATATTGCATATTGCTTTCTACGATATTTCGTATGCAAAATAATTTCTATCTTTTTAATAATATTTCCAGAAATGTAAATTCGCAGGAAAAACTGCAGTCTGGTCATAGCAAACAATGGTCATAGCAACAGACGGCGGATATTTACGCATTTGTGGAAAATTTAAAAATACAAGGTTATACAAGGAGCACGTAATAGATACGAAAAAATATACATACAAAATATCCAAAGTATAATACTTTTTACAATATCTGCCGTGTAAAATAATTTTTATTCCTTTAATCATACTTTCGAAAATATAAATTCGCACAAAAAAAAAAAAATCTGTAGTCCAATTTGTTCCAAACAGATTTCCATGCGTTTATTTAAAATTAGAAAATTACGCAACGTGCATATGTAATATGAGAAAAACATATAAAATATCCAAAATATAATGCTTTTCGTAATTTACTTGCCACATGTGAAACAATTTCCTAGATTCTCTCTACTTCTTTGAACAATATTTCCAAAAATTCGCAGAAAAATCTGCAGTCTAGTCGTAACAGAGTGCGGATTTCTGTCTGCGTTTGTAAAAAAATTTGAAAATTCGACCGTTTCGAGTATCTCGGAATTCAACCCGTTAGCGCGGGTGTTTCGAACCGTGGCTACAGCCACTCACAGAATCCCCGAACAATCGGCGTCTCTCTCGACCTTGCGAAATATCGGTAACGTCGGAGATCCGTCGATAAAACAAACACCGATAATGCCTCGGTTAATCGATTTCTATCGCGACAGCGTACCTACCTAACCTCCTCGTGTTGATCCTCGTTTTCGCGTTCGTGGTCCTTTCCCAAGAACCCTCAACTCCTCTCAACCCGATCGTGAAGAGTGGGGTTGACCATGGTCGAATTTCGGTTCGGCATGCATGTTGACAGCGTGTTGTAGCGGAGCTGGAGCTCGTCGGCTGGATGCTGTGGTGGCTCGTGCAGACCGCGCGCACTAATCAATATGGAGGGGAGCGCGTTCGAAACGAGGCGAGGGAGGGATGGCTTTCGCCCTTCCGCGCGTCACATTCCCTGTGAGCCTGGCCGTTTCCAGTCTCATCCTTCCGAACGCGGCGTACCCCGCGAGCGTCATCGTCTCGACGTGTGCGTCACGGATCCTCTGCCTGGACCGAGCGGTGTTCCCGTTTCTTTCGAAACGCCGTTTCTCCGCACGAACGTTGCCGCGCATGCGCCCGGCACGCGTGCGTTCAACGCGCATGCGCCGGACCACTCGCAACGCTCCTACCGTGTCCCGTGCCGTTCCGTTACGGTTCCTTCTTTCGTCTTTCCTTTTTTTCCTTCACGACGTTGAAAATCCACTGAAAAATGTGTCATTTGTCATAAATACAATTCAGGAAGAATTCTCGATGAGAATTACAGATTGTTGAATCTGGTTTCGAACGTTGTTCGTTGAGAAACAGGAACGCGTTTCGGTGTAAATGCGCCCGTTGGAGAGGGGTGGGGGGCGGTGAGAAAGCAGGCCTCGCACGCTGGCTACGTTGGTGCGTGGAACAGGGGGGGG
>NW_025110051.1:365600-370870 GCF_011392965.1 Frieseomelitta varia | reverse complement strand
GGGGGGGGGGGGGGGGGGGGGGGGGGGGGGGGGGGGGGGGGGGGGGGGGGGGGGGGGGGGGGGGGGGGGGGGAGGGGGGGGGGGGGGGGGGGGGGGGGGGGGGGGGGGGGGGGGGGGGTTGGAGGGTGGAAGGAGGCCGCGGAAGGGGTGGAAGTGCGCGCAGCTGGGGGCTGGAGAGCGCGATCAGGCTCAGTAGGTATCGCGACGCGCTGTCGGCCGTTAGCGCGCACTCTCCGGCCCTGACTCGAACTGGGTCACAAGCCCTCGGACAAGGCAGCGAACCTGTTCGCTCCGAGCGGAGTACACCGGGGCCAGTTGCGCGCCGCAGAACACGCCGACCTCACGCGACACCGTTTTTCTCTCTCTTTCTCTCTCTTTCTCTATCTATCTCTGTCTCTTTCTTTCTCTCTCTCTCTCTCTCTCTCTCTCTCTCTCTGTCTCTCCCACTTTTTCTTCTCCCTCGCGGTGTTCGTTCGCGACAGTTTCGCGACGGTTTCGCGACGCGACGCGTGCTTGGTGCCCCTCTGCTGGAGGATCTCCAAGGAGGATTTCGAGACGAGGATCAACGAGGGCCCGAGTGGACGTGTCGATGGAGAGGAGACTCGTCGGCTTTGGATGAGACCAGCCTGCGGGGGAACCGGGGTTTGGGTAGGTTTCACGTGGATAATTCGGGCGATCAAGTGCGGTGGTGCAAGAGGAGATCGGTTTCGTCGTCCAACGACCACCTCGTATCGAGAGGTTCGAGACAATGGGGCGAACGTGGGGGAGGGGGATCGAATCGACGGAGTGGTCAAGGACGCCCGGGGATACTTGGCCAGAGTTTAACGCAACTCCGCTACTCGTCGAGGCTCTCTGTTCATCCTTGGCATTTCGAAAGGGGGCTGTTGTGTGGTGACGGGGGTGAGTCGGGCTGACTGACCGATTCTCGCAGGCGAAACGAGGGGTTCTCTGGTCAAGGACGGTCGCTCACACAGTGACGCAAATTCGCCGAGGAGCCTGCGGCCTTTTAGAAGCGACGTAAAGATGTAAATTCGCGAATAAGATCAAGCGTTTAATTAGTCTAGCCGGAGTTTGAAGTTGAAAAGTCGAACGGCGCCGGGAGCTGGCAGGATCGATGGGCTCCTTTGTGAACTGCTTGTCGTGGAAACGCGTGCTCTTTGATCCAGTTGAAACACGCGCGAGATCCACCCCAAAAGCGAAACGAACGGTTCCGATTCTTCAGAGAGGATCCCTCGCTTGTCCATTCGAGCTTCGCGCGTGGACAATATAACGAAACGCCTTTCCGCCCGTTCTCTCTCTCTCTCTCTCTCTCTCTCTCTCTTTCGCCGTTTTTTTTCCATCCCGGTCTTGCCGCGATAATTATCCCGGCGCAACGTTCTTCCACCAATCTTTTTTCCGTTCCCGCGTTTCACGAATTTTCCCCGAGCGTCGCCGGGCAATTATCTCATTCGGTAGAGAGAAACTGCTCCTTTTTTTACTCGCGGAGGATCCTTTCTTTTCTTGTCTTTCAAATTATTAGTACAAGGCGAAAGAAAAAGCCTCTCTCTCTCTCTCTTTCTCTCTCCACTCGGCACGTTACTTTCGACGCTGCCTCTCGTCGCTGATATTAAAAAAGGAAAAAAAAAAAAAAAAAGAAACACGGATCCCGCCGCGGAAATTCGAGCAATCTGCCTGATGGAAGGGCCGCCGCTGACAAACTACTTTCAATCAGCGCCAGAATACGCCGCGTCGCGTTGTCACGTTTCTCCCCAACGTTGCCCAAACGAAAGTTCCTTTCGCGCGCCGCGTCTTTCTCACAGAAAAGAAAGTCACTCCTCTCGAGCCATTGCTCTTCGCCTTTTATCACGGTGCGTCGGCTGTTCCGAGAGAATCGTCGCCCACGAACCGCTCTCCCTTCGCAATCGATATCTCGTCGCGTGTCGGGAGCACAGTGTCAGGGGGTCATCCGTGACTTTCGGCCCGTCTCGTACTCGAGGTTTTTTCGTTTTCGGTGATTAACGCGTCTGGGGATGGGCCCCAGAGGGGTGTCTTGGCTTTCGGATTGCCCGAGGGAGAGTCAATGTTCGTTCGATCCGATTATCCCTCGCGTTTTCCTTACTGTTGGTCCTTCGTTCCCGAATCGATGCTTTCCTTTCTCTCTTCCCTTTGTCCGACGGAACAATTTGGATAATTTTTAGGCCAGTATTTCATAATACAGAGCACACGAAACGACTCCGTGTTTCAACGAGTTCGGAAAGTGACGAGAGAGAACGTTTCGAGTTTTTTGAATTTAAAATTGATAAAATTAATTTTTCCTTGTGTGTTTAACTATAAACTTTCGGCCCACCCTGTACAACGAACCAGACAGATACCTCCAACTTCGTGTCTTTTCTTTTTTTTTTTCCTTTCTCTTCGTTCCGCGAATGAGAACTGAAAAATGTTCCAAATTGCCAAAAACGATCGTACAACGTTCAAAAGGTGTTCTAAACTTACCTTTTTTTAAATTTAACCTTTGGAAACCTCGCCTGAGGTTTCTTTCTTATATTTTTAACAGAATATAAACTATGGTAATCACAGTGTAAACGATAGATCGCTGCTGTTTAGCAATTATCGTGTCGGCTCTCGTGGGCAAGAATAATTTGTTCTCGAATATGTTTGATCAGGTTTCACTCGAATGTGGCCGTGAACGGCGACATCGGACATTTTTCAAGAACTCGGCGAAAAATAGTCGACGGCCAGGATCGTCACGCTCGATGTTGTCCGCATTTATCGAGAGTATATATATATATATATATCCAGGTATATCGCGTTGTTTAATCGTCGCCAACGTCCGTGAATGGCGCGGAGCACAAAGAGCCCCGATGCTCCTGGGTCAGTGTACCCACTGTAAACAGGCCTCGCAAAGGCGGCAAGCATAGTTGCATTCATACCAACATATGGACACAACTTCCACGGCATTGTTGAAAGTGTTTCTATCTGTAAATTGTAACGGCAGTTTCGAACGAATAGAATGGACCCCTCGTTTCGCGGCAATTTCTTCGCAAGCTTTCTTTCGCCCCCCAGTCTATTCATGGAAGAAAACGCGCCTAACACGGGGAAGTATGTCGAGTCAAGTGTACAGGGTGTTAATTTCAAGTCCAGCGTCGATCGCTGTTAAAATAATTAAAATTATTATTGTTGAAAAAAAGAAAAAGGAAAGGAAAAAAAAAACCCGTGAGGTTTCGATCATTTTCTTCGTGATCTTTGTATTTTTTATACTTCGATGATACACTAACTAAGTTTAAACTGTTAAACAGTTCTACGTAATAGTCGCAAATATCGTTACAAAGCGTTTCATTTGCTAATAACTCTCTGGTTGAACGCAATTCGAACACATGCTACCGACAGTATGACTGGAACGTTGCAAAAGTATGTGTTAGATTGATCGAAAGTTTACTAACGTTTCGCCAATTGTTTGCGAGAGGTTTTCGATAAAGTTTTGTAACAAAGTGTATCAATGAAGGGAAAAATCAATTTTAAATAAATTTATTTGTTATAAATTTTAAATAATTTCAAGTAAATTTATTTATTATAAATTTTAAATAATTTCTAGTAAATTTGTTTATTATAAATTTTAAATAATTTCAAATAAATTTATTTATTACAAATTTTAAATAATTTCGAGTAAATTTATTTATTATAAATTTTAAATAATTTCAAGTAAATTTATTTATTATAAATTTTAAATAATTTCAAGTAAATTTATTTATTATAAATTTTAAATAATTTCAAGTAAATTTATTTATTATAAATTTTAAATAATTTCAAGTAAATTTATTTATTATAAATTTTAAATAATTTCAAGTAAATTTATTTATTATAAATTTTAAATAATTTCAAGTAAATTTATTTATTATAAATTTTAAATAATTTTAAATAAAGAAAACATTATGAACAAACTTTGTTAATATTGGTAAAGTCTTCAACGTCACTCTGATGTCGACTGCATTATCGCATTATAAAAAATGGACCTTAACATCCCAAAAAAAGTGCAATAACACCGAAAAAATAATCTTCGCAGGATTTTTCTTTTTAGCAAAGTCAGATGCGTGCCTCGAGACCATTTGAATTCTATTCAGTCAGTTTTTTCTAACGTTAGTAGCAGTCGAAGTAATTTAGATGTTCGATTTAATTTAACACCTTGTATGTTAGACAGAATTCTACGCATGCGATGTGTTTACATATTATTAAATTAACAAAACTATGCAATCTACCCATATTGGGGACACGGAGGTGATACGGAGGTGTGTTTTTTCAATTTGTGGCAATGTTTTATAATGGTAAACATTTTAATCAATTTTAAATAATTTTTTTACTCCCCTTTTCGTGTGAAAATTGGTAGCGCGCAGTGGAACAATGTTTTTAACAATGCGTTTCAATGTCAAGGACAGACAACACATTTTCCTATTTCTACAAATAAACCTCACCGAGGATATTTATAATAGTCACGACAACGATAAGCTTACGAAACGAAATGGTTTTAGAGATACGATTCATTCATAAAATTTGCACAGTTGCCTTCATCTTTCAAAATAATGCACAACAGAGCTTTAAACGTAAAAACTTTCGTAACAACTGTTTCGCTCTCAATACTCTAATGGCTCGTGATACCTTCACGTGTGTATGTAGAAACAAATGACGATGCTACATCGCAACGCGTTTGTATTTTATGAGATTTCAGCGTTCTCTGTATCCTCTGGAACCGTTCTCTCATCCCGTCGCCTTTCCTCTGCCTTATTTTATTTCATTTCGTTCGATTTACTTTCTCTCTCTCTCTCTCTCTCTCTCTCTCTCTCTCTCTCGTTACTCTATTTATTTGCAATAGATTAAACTCGATCGCCTCTTAAATTGCATCGAGAAATCTTCGGCGTATAATCGCCGCGAGATATTTATGGGATTCTTGTCCAACCGTGGGCAGCAGAGTTCCGAGTCCCCGACACCGATCGATAATTTCATTCTCGGCGATTAAATTATTCCATCGGTCTTTCCGCACTTTCCAATTTACCGTCAATGAATTTAACAACGGCCGTCTAATCCAACGACCGATAGGGTCGTACGATTCTTCTAGATCTCCCGGCGAGCGGGAAAGGGACGTTCTCTCTGTCTCGGTACTAAATCGATAATTTAATCTTCGAGATTGAATTATCTCGCCGGAGTGGGAGGTTTTTACATCTCTCGAGGTTGTATCCACGATAGATTGAAAAATAACGTGAGCCAAGGCCACGGCGGATCTTCCCCCCCCCAGATGTGTA
>NW_025110051.1:365104-365590 GCF_011392965.1 Frieseomelitta varia | reverse complement strand
CCCCCCTCCTCTCGAAGAGAAGGAACTTCACCTTTGATCTTCCGGATTGAATCGTTCCATTAATCTGTTCGCGCCTTTCCCAACTACGGGCGAATTCACGTACGACTGACGAACAAATTTTCGAACCGAGTGAATTTTTCACATTTAGATGAAATTTTCCTTACTACGAGGTAAGAACCCTTTGGAACAGAAGTTTGGGAGGCTAACTGGCGGCCCTTGCCCCGCCCCCTCCCCTCCCCTCCCCTCCACCAGCGTCTGCTCACAACAGACTGAGAGAGTGGGGGAGCGTGCAGTGGAGGGGGTAGCGCTAGCGATCGAAAAAGTGGGGGCAAGACCGCGTGTTAGTGGGTCGCCAGTTGGCCGTCAGTCTGATTAGCTGACAGAAACTGATGACAACTGATCAGTACTCGGTCTTCCACAAATTTCAAAGAAAGAAAATTAATCTTGACGTTTTATTAGAAAAGAAAAAAAAAAAAAAAAAAAAAA
>NW_025110051.1:294036-365094 GCF_011392965.1 Frieseomelitta varia | reverse complement strand
CCGGTAAACTGTAAACGATCGTTGCGTTCCTTTTTCTTGGCAAACTGAAACGTGAAGGGAGAAAAAAAAAAAAAAAAAAAAAAAAAGAAAGGTGAAAAGAAATTTCTGACCCACCCGTGAATTTTAAATTCACGATCACAATCAAATTTCATTATTCTGGTATACTTGATATTCTGAACCAAGAATATCTTCTTTTCTTCACGCGCGTTTCTCTTTACCTTTACCTCTCCCATCTTTTCGCAGCGCCGCAGTCTCGGTTCGGAGCTCAACAGCTATCGACTGGCAACATCCTGGACGCGGTGGCAACTTTCCCGTCCCGGTTCGCCTGGTCGCCCTTCCATCCGACCTAATTTCTCCCTTTCCGTGCCTCTCTTCTATTTTTCCCGGTGAGTAGAAGCGCTCGCCTCTCCTAGAGCAGATCCGGGGAACTGGGCTAGGGAATTTTTGGGATCCCCCATATCGGAGCGTAGATCTTTGGGGAATTTCAGTATGTAGGTCAGTGGAATGTCGTTTGTTTCGGACACGCGAAACAACTCTACATCATCCTGCTGCAGGCTATGCAATAAATTTCGTCTCTTGGCGAACCTGTTCGAAGTATATAAACATATATATATATATTGCAGAAAATTTTTTTTATAATAGTAGACACCTTTGTCATCTTTCATTTCAAGTCGAAATTTCTCGATGCAGATATTTATTACGTTATTTACAAACAGCATTGTAACATCTGTTACTTTAGAAATGATTATTTCGTCACGTAGACTCACCTTCACTAACACTAGAATATAGGGACACCCTGTATATATAACGACTAACGATGCAAACGGATTGAAAAGAAACCAGCGTACGTAGGGAGAGATTCTTCCATCGAGCGTCTTTCTTAACGATAGAAACTCGTCGATTGGAAGCGTTTGAGGGGAAGGGAGGGGGATCAACGACGAAGGAGAAAACGAAAGTGGACCGCCGCGTTGAAACGGCCGCGTTCGAAACACTTCGCGCTCCGAAACACTTGACGCTCGTTGATCAAAAGCTCGAGAATTCCTCCAAGGAGGCGGGTTGTGTGCTTTGAAAGCCCCGAGAAAATTCCTCCGAGATCGGCCGGCCCGTTTGTCTTTGACAATAATCACCTCGTCTCGAGCACTCGACTGTCCCGTTTTTTTCTTCTTCCTCCCCTCTCTGAGAGACGTTTTCCTCCAGCCGATGCTCTTTTCTTCCCCCCTTTTTCGTCGTGCTGCAAATTATTTGGAAGAAATTAAATGAAAATGAAAAGAGATAAGAACGATTCGATAGAAACAGAGGAGTAGAGGGGGTTAGGGGTTTTGAACGAACGAAGTGGATTTTCGGGCGAACGGGTGAAGGTGAAACGTCAAGGACGAATTGCTGGCAAAGGGAACTCGATTACGCGGTGTCCTTGCACCGCTTTCCACGGCGAGGTTCGACGCGGTCGAGGACGAACGACGACCCTTCTCGGGGCTCCTCTCTTTCTCTCTCGCCCCCTTCTCTTCGCCTCTCCAGTCTTTGCTCCTCCATCTGACGTCACCATGCTCACGAAGCTCACGGGCGCGGAATTGGGACAAATTCTGGGTCTCGTGCGGCGTAACGAATTAAGGTCTGTTTGTTCCGAGCGGAACGAAGCACCCGTATCGATCGTTTTCACATATTATTTCGACAATCTCGGGAATAACAAAATTATAATTATTACAATTATTACTTTTGTTAATTGCTATCGAAAATGATGAGGCTCTCGCCCACTTTCGATTATCCTGCGGAATTATTGAGGTTCTTTTGTAGGAATTGAATTTATCTTTCCTTCTTGTTCATCTGTGTTAATATTAATGGTGTTTAATATTAATCATATATAATATCAATTGTAGAATGACATATAATATTATGCCCATCACATAATGTGTGATATCATGATTAATATATAATTGTATAATAATGTCAACGCATAGTCGTGACATGCACACGGTGTATAGTTTGCCTTTCAGGTTAGGAATTGCACTACACACCTGGTGACGATCATTACACACCATTCCTAACCTAAAACAATAATTATAATAATAATAATATATCGAAAATAATAATAATAATAATAATAACAATAATAATAATAATAATAATAATATATCGAATCGGTTAATATATTAGTGTAAAGCCCAATGAGAAAATTTTCTATTATTCTGACAATTCGAAGTTTATATAATTATTATAATTATTACTTTGTTGATTGTTATCGAAAATGATGAGGTTGTCGCCACTTTCGATTATTCTGTTGAATTATTGAGATTCTTTTGTAAGACGAGATTTCCAGAAGCCGGAATTTTTCTTTCTTTCTTGTTTATTTCTGTTGTTAACCTAGTGTCTGACATTAATTATATATAATATCAATTATAGAATAACACATAACATCATGTCAATCATATAATGTGTGATATCATGATCAGTATATAATTGTATAATAATGTCAACGCATAGTCGTGACATGCACACGGTGTATAGTTTGCCTTTTAGGTTAGGAATTGCATTACACACCTGGTGACGATCATTACACACCAATTCCTAACCTAAAGTAATAGTAATAATAGTTATAGTAATAATAATAATAACAATAACAATAATATTAATAATAATAATAATAATAATATATCGAAAACAACAACAACAATAATATTAATAATAACAATATATCGAATAATAACGAGAACAACAATAACAATAATAACAATAATAATATTAATTATAATATATCGAAAATAATAACAATAACAATAATAATATTAATTATAATATATCAAAAATAATAAGAACAACAATAACAATAATAATAATGACAATAATATTAATTATAATATATCGAAAATAATAACAACAACAATAACAATAATGATAATAATAATAATAATAACAATATTAATAATAATATTAATTATAATAATATATCGAAAATAATAATAACAACAACACCAACAATAATAAAATAACAATAATAATGTTAATAATAATAACAACACCAACAATAACAATAACAATAATAATAATATATCGAAAATAATAATAATAACAACGACAATAACAATAATAATAATAATAATAATGTATCGAATCGGTTAATATATTAACGTGAAGCCCAATGAGCAAATTTTCTATTATTACGGCAATTCCAAATTGCAATATCTCAATAAGACAATTGCAAAACTTTGCATCGTTATCAAATAATCGGTCGTACATAGAAGGAACTCGCTTTGCGTTTTACGATTAGTCCAAATTGGATGTTCAGATGGATGGCCCCGTCTTTTTCTCGCCTCTTTTTCATACAGCTCTCTTCCCCTAGCGCAATGGCTGTCAGCAGCGAAATATTCGGCCGAGAATGAGAAATATCGCCGACAGATTGAACGCTTGATTTCTTTCGTCATCGGCGATCGATATCGGTCGCGGATCAAAGTGATCATACGTACCAGCGAATAAAGCAATAATGAAACGCTATCGGATACGTGCTTCGGTTCTGCACGGCTTCGTCGATAGAATAAATGGACCTTCGTTCAAATCGGCTGTGCTCGATATGAAATCGCTCGCTCGGGAATTAGTTCGCTCGCACGAAATTAACCGGTGAGCGTTCGACGTCGAAGAATAATACTCGACAGGCTGACTAGGATCGTTCGACCACACTCAGAATCAAATACGAAGGACACACCAAATGGGAAGGAACGTCCAGTTGCAATTGTTTTTCGTTCATCGACGATGTTGTACAGTGGAGAGCATGAATTTGACTGACCGAATGACGATGAAAAATTGTCGACAAATTTTACAAGAAAAAAAANAAAAAAAAAAAAAAAAGAAAAAGAAAGATCACGCTGCAATGTAATTAGTTTCGTTACGAGAGATGAATTTCGAACATACTCTTACACTAAATTAAATTAATCGTGACGATTGAAGATTGAAATTTTCTTTTTACAATGAGATATACTGCGATACCGTATTGTAATATATTTCGTAACTATAGAGTAATGTATGCACTATTTATTTACATTATACACTATTACGTATATACTATTTATAGTATTAATAGTATATATAAATAGTATATATTTATTTATATATACTATTTATTTATTTATATTATACACTATTACGTATATACTTACGTATATACTATTTATAGTATTAATAGTATATATTTATTTATTTATATTATACACGATTACGTATATACTATTTATAGTATTAATAGTATATATTTATATAATAGTATATATTTATTTATATATACTATTTATTTATTTGTATTATACATTATTACGTATATACTTACGTATATACTATTTATAGTATTAATAGTATATATTTATTTATATATACTACTTATTTATTTATATTATACACTATTACGTATATACTTACTTATATACTATTTATAGTACTAATAGTATATATTTATTTATATATACTATTTATTTATTTATATTATACACTATTATATATATACTTACGTATATACTATTTATTTACGTATACACTATTTATTTACATTATATATATATATATATATTTCGAACTATAATTATTCCGAAAGAAAACTGTACAAAATTCGCGTGGAAAGGAATTACGGAACGTTTTCAGTTTCAATTCCCAAGAATATTGGGCCCATTTGTAAGAACCTCAAAGTGAGACCGTTCACGCGAACTGCGAACAAACAGGCGAGAAAAGAAAGGAAAAAGGAAGAGAGAGAGAGAAAAAAAGAAAACATTCGCTTTCAGAGCGGCAAAAAAGTTGTCGGTGGAAAGTGGTCGTTTCTGGTTTTCGCTGGTCTTGGTCGAAGACTCCAGACTGGAACCAAGGAAACTTTCCGCCCCCCCCCCGGGGAGGGAGGGGGGGGGGTGGCGGAGAGAATTTTTCAGGTCCCCGCGGCTTCACCTTTAACGCGTTAATTAACTCGTTGCTCGCGGTTAGTCGAAAAGAAAAAAAAAAAAAAAAAAACACAACCGGACGAAATTAATTTAAAGTTAGAGCAATTTTAATTCCTCTCCGCCCCCCCCCTCCCCCCATGTAGTGTAAACGCGGCATAACGCGGTTAAGCCGGTGGCGTGGGCGAGGCGGTGAACCTAACCTAACCTAACCTAAAAGACGCCAGTGCGTGGTTTTAAGAATATTGTTCAACGAAACACGCGCGAGATAACCGATGACAGCCATTTCTCTGGGACATTAAACTCCCAACGTAGCGAAATTGTTTTCGATTCTCCAATCGCCTCGTGAAATTCTCTCCTCCTGGCGAATTTTTCCGCTCGTGAAAGAACGAATAAAGTAAAGAGGAGACTAAGACGAGAGAGAGAGAGAGAAAGTAAGGTTTTACTCACCGCGAGTCTTATTGATGGTCGTCAGTCAGGCATTTCCACCTTCCTGCAGCTAACGACTCTTCTCGGGTGGCGCGCGCTGAGGAGGCAAGTTCACCACGCGTCCTTGACCCACTCGCGTGTTCAGCGATCCTCGAATCGGAGCTGGCCTACAAAAAAANGGGGGGGGGGAGCAACGCGCGAATGTAGCCCCTTGGCGCTGGCAACTGGTTCGCGGACCATAACGAGTGACCGAAACGATAATTCGTCGCCGTCTTCTTCTTTCGAGCTCGTCGGTATAAATTCACCGGATTTTTAGAAATTATTAAAACGTAATAAACACATGATCGCCGGTTCTGCGTTCTCCTCCTGATAATTGGTTAGAAAAAAAAAAGAGAAAGAAGGAAAGAGGTTCTAGGTTCTTGAAGAATTCTCGTCGCCACGCAATTCGATCTTTCTTGAGGGAGAGTGACTGCGGAGTTTAAAGTTGACGAGCGAATATCGTAGAGCCGATTTCGAGAACGATTTAATTACGAATTACGTGGAAAAATGATGGCGCCCGAGAACCCATGCAATTACATTAAATCCGAGTTGCGAACTAATCCTCGAACCACGGAGGATTTTCGACTGAAAAATCGCCCCCCCCCCCCTCCCCCGTGGCAATTAAACTCGCTGTCAGTTTCAGTTTGAAAGTTATCGAATGATTCGGAAGAGTCACGGTCAGATTCTGTCCAACGTTGGCCACTGATCGATCGATACATATTAGTTTTGAAAACTAACATTTGGCTCGAAAAATCGGCGACCGATTTCATAAATAGAATTAATCAATCAGATTGGAAAATGGAAATTAATCGTCGAGAGATCAACGGATTGGTTGAATCAATAAGCAGAATTGTCAATCATTGAATTAAAATTGAATCGTCGAAAAATCGGCAACGTCGATCGTCAATTATAGCCAATTGTTGATCTGTCACAGTTCATCGCAACTAACGACTAACTTAGACAACTGAAAAATCATTAATTACGACGAATGATCATCATTTAAAACGTGAAACATAAATCACTTGAATGTCGATTATAAAAATCGAATCTCCGATCGTTGATTTAACTCTTCGCCCCAAACACGAGATAACGTTCGATCAAAGTACAAAAAATGTGAATTACTCGATTACCAATGTTGATAATAAAAATCTACTAATCGTTGATCAACTCTTGGAGTTTTCTTGGAATTAACTTTGACTAATTCGCGAGAATTCCTCTTGAGCTCTCTCGACTCGGTTCTCCGATTTCTCCTCGAATCTGAGAACGATCGGCAACGTAGGAATGTAGAATCGACGAGGAAAGTCGGTTGCAGTCTCGATCGTTTTCGAATCCGGATGGAAAATTAATTGACGTTCAAAGAAATCCTGCTCTCTCCACGAAAGGAACCATCGTCGAGAGTTAACTCGGTCGTCGGTTAGAATTTTTTCGACTTAATGAACCGTGCTCCGGGCTGAATGAACACTTGCAAACTATTCGAATTAAACCTTCGTTATCTCGAGTTATAACTTGTAGACCGCAGTTTCGCACTTCGGCGACGAAAACCTAACCTCACTCTCGCGTGTTGATGACCGCTCGAATTGATTTCAATCGCGCCTTAACAAACCTACGTTCGCGAGGGATAATCCTTGAGCTTAATTCGCCCGTTTCCAACGAAACTTCGGCGAAAAGAACGAGAGGAAGACACAGAGAACAAAAAAAAAAAAAAAAAATAGAAGAGAGAAAGCAGATTTACCGACGTTCGGTAAGTAAAAACAGGGGCGTAGAAGCGAGGGTTCCCTCTCTGCCACCGGAACGCGATTACGTTTTCGAGCGTCGGTCGTAAATTGGCCGGCCTGTTTCCCCCATGGGAGCAGGACCTCGAATCTCTCGCGCGGAATGGTTACTCGGTGTGGGACGCTCGTTCGGCCCACGGCCGCCTTATCGAGTTTCCTTTCTTTCTCGCGACGCCCGAAGGAATTTCATTACGTGCGCGCCCCCCTCCCTCCTTCGCGCCCCAAACGACGCGACGCTGCGCCCATTTTCCTTGACACTTTTCCACGGGAGAGAATTTTCTCTCCCTCCCCCCTCTCCGCTGTTCTGGTTATTGACGTTACTTTTCTTCTTTCTTTCTTTTTTTTTGGGGGGGGGGGGGTCATTTAATTTCTAATTCGAACACGAAAGTGACTTTATTTGGAAGCGTCGAAACTTTGAACTTTCCCTCGATTTTCGTATTTTCACGCATTCGGGACTGGCGATTGTAGAACAAGACGTTTCAGCGAACATGACGTATTTTCAATTTTTTTTTTTTTATTTTTCTATCCTAAAAGATGTTGAATTTTTCATTTTTATTTTTCTATTCTAGAAAATTTTCAATTTTTTATTTTTATTTTTCTACTCTAATAAATTTTGAATTTTTTATTTTTATTTTTCTATTTTAGAAAATTTTAAATTTTTCAGTTTCATTTTTCCATTGTAAAAAATTTTGAATTTTTTATTTTTATTTTTCTATTTTAGAAAATTTTCAATTTTTCATTTTTATTGTAATTACCTTTTTCTATTGTAATTACCTCCTTCTTTCATGAGGGTTTCTTTTAAACGTATTTAATACAAAGAAAATGTCTCACTTAATTTTTATTTTTCTATTGTAATTACCTCCTTCTTCCACGAGGGTTTCTTTTAAACGATTTGGGTATAAAGAAAATGTCTCGTTTAATTTTTATTTTTCTATTGTAATTACCTCCTTCTTCCATGAGGTTTTCCTTTAAACGATTTGGGTATAAAGAAATCAACTCACTTAATATAAATTTATAAATATAAACGAAGACACTGATCATTTTGACAGAGGCGAGCTTCAATTTCATAAAATCTATGCATGAAAAACGAACACAAGCACATTGCTCCTGTTTTTCCTTGTCTCTTGGTTTTAAAATTAATAAAAAAATGCCTCTTAGTTTCTACCAATAGTTTTCCAACATACATAAATCAATTTTCCTTTTGGATTAATGGATCAAAACATATGTCATTGGATTTATGGATTCACTGATCAAAATATACATCATTCTATTAAAAAGAAACAGCCGAAGGTGATCCTTGGTATACCAAAAATCAAAGTAATAACAAAATGATTACAATATTACCTGGAAACATTTTCTCATACCTTCAACAGAAAATAACTGTGTGTATACACCTGACCTAACCTAAACGTAACCTAAATCTATGGCAGTACTATGGAAATTTTACTTACAAAGAATATAAACAACACAATGAAGAATACAGCAAAACATTGCCCCCACAATAGAATAATATAATGCAATAAAACTTGCAAACAATGAACTAGAATAATACATTCTGCTTATAGAGTATACACGTAGAACGTGAACGTTACACACATGTGCGTACACCGTACACTGCGATTGTTTGTGAATTATCCGCTTTTGGACGAAACACACCGCGAGCCGGCTCGAGTTTGGCAAACGATGTAAATTCACCGAAGGGCACGCAGTGATCCGTGCACGGTGATTTGTTTGCCTTTAGCTTAATATATTAATTGATCTAATAGGATTTCGTTTCAGATCCGTACGCGGTAATCTCGTCTAATACCGTAAACGCAGATATTCCGTTTTGACGCCGCCGCTATGTGTAACTGTCTAATCGCTTTGGCTCGCGATAATCCATGGCTAACAAACTTCGCTGGTCTAATTTTAATTCAGCTGAAAGCTAATCCGCGCACGTCTAACGTGCCTTTGTTAATTACCATCAAAGCGATAATGCAATGGATTGGGTATTCGGTGAATATTCTTAAAATCAAAAATTTAAATTAGTCCCTGAATATTGATGAAAGTCATTGTATAGTAAATTTAACAATATTTCGAAAAATTGACGATAAATAAATTATATATTATTATAATATTATTATTATTATTATCATTATTATTATATTAGTATTATATTATTATTATTGTCATTATTATTATATTAGTATTATATTATTATTATTATCATTATTATTATATTAGTATTATACTGTTATTATTATTATCATTATTATTATATTATTATTATTATATATATTATAATATTAATTTATAATATTAATATTATTATTAATAATATAATAATAATATTAATAAATTATAATTAATAATATAATAATAATATAATAATAATATTAATAAATTACAATCAACAATATAATAATATAATAATAATATTAATAAATTATAATAAATTACAAGTTTCTATTTTCACAGTCGTGGGTTCATTTTTTAGAAAAATATCTTCACACTACGCGAGTGTAGTAGGTATTTTTATATATACCCGACAAGTGAAGATACTGTTCATTCTCAATGAAATCAGCGTGATAAATTCAGACATTGAACAATGTTTCTCGCAACTCGAGAATCGACCACTAGAAGACTGAAACTTGCTGTGCAGTTTGTTTTTTTTTCTCTCTCTCTCTATTGTGAACATTTCAGTGAAACAAGAAAAATTTAAGAGAACTCAAATCCTTTTTTCCCGCTTTTTTTCTTTGTCGAAGGTTCAACAGCTCGGTGGAAATTACAAGTAACAGCTTTAAAAAAAAATCGTTCCAGCCCCTCGAACGTCGGATATTCAATTTGCCCGAGTTTCTTATATTTTTAATTAGACCGCAACCCAGCGAAAAAAGAAACTTTGTTCAGGGGAGGGTTGTAAATTCCGGCACGAACGCGCCTAATAACCTAGATCCGTTTCCACGAGAGTTCGTGACTGCAACGATAAAACAGCCTGCAATTAAGCGAGCACGCGCGGATCGATTCTAATTTTACAGCCACGTGCGCGTTACACGCGCGTGGAAATCCACGAACGTTTGATCCTCGTTTGAATTCTAAATATGGGGCGTGTTGTTGCGTCCCCCCCCCCCCCCTCCCGGGATTCGCGCGAGCCATTGTCAACTATTCGGTGAAACAATGTACAGCAGGTTTATAACCTCTATAACGCGCATATAAAAGACTCATTTCTGAATGATGAAAATGCGTTTTTGTACATAAATTAAATTTATTTAAAAAAAAAACTAGATATTAATAAATACGACAAACATTTAATTTCCAAATATATATCTATTTTTTTATTTTACAAAATATATATATATATATATATATATATATATTTAGATCATTTACTTTCGAGATAATTGAAATTCTCAAAATAAATTAATTAGCCCCAATACAAAAGGTACAAAATAAATATTCCTATCTAAACTCGTCATTTGACGACACTATTCTAGCTCCATTGTTGGAGCGTACAATGCCAGGCTAAAAGATTAGAAGTCTTTAAAGTAACCGATGACATTTCTTCTTCTTTGCAGGGAGTGTTTCGTGTTCCTGAAACCGTGGACAGATCGTTGGTGTTGCGCGGTGTGATCGCCAGTGATCGTGAAGTTCGTTGAATTTCGTCGTTGTTCGAGAGTCGTGTGGTCGTCCAGGTGGCGCGCAGCAGTCATCGATCGATCGATCGATCGATAGAGAAGTGTCCGTTTCGTCCGGGAGAGCGGCGCTGGTCCTCGGTATGAAGGGTAAGTCTCCTTTGAAACTCTAGTTCGCACGATTGTTGACAAATATCTCCATTCGTCCGCGAGAGCCTGTCTCTCAAATTTCCAACTTGGAACGAATTTTCAACTTATCGCTGTCACAGACGCTCATAACCTGAAATACCGACAGAGTAAAAAAAAAAAAATCACTCGTACCTTAGCGCACTCCACGTTTAAACAACGGCGAGTTGGGGAACTAGTGAATGCAACATGATTTGCGGTGTTGTCAAAACTTTCACTACCAAAGTGCGGAGCTAGTAACTCGACAGAAATCATTCAGTGTTATGTGTATGTAAGAAACAGCTCTGTCCGTGTTTTACGGGTCACAACTTTTTTCATGTAGCTCGTTTGTGTCTCTGTTCCTCGATGAATAACATCCGAGAAGCAAATACGATGCGATGAAACGAATTGAGAGGGGAAAGGGGGGAGGGGAGAAGTTTTTTATCCCCGATGGGGTGAAGGAAAAATTTACGCGGTTAGGTTAGATTAAGCGGCGAGTAACAGCTGTTTTGCATAACCTAATTAGCCAGCGAGCGGCGAACGCTGGCCGGAATTAAAATCGCGCGACCTCGACCCGGTTGAACCGGGGAACCCACGACCTTTCTCTCCCGCGGGAACTCACGAGAATAGAATTCGTTACCATTGAATGGCCGCAAATTAAGATTTGTTTTGGAGACGGCGTTACGTTTCATTGGACAAGTGACACGTGTACGTGCATTATTTAATTAGCAATTGACAAAAATTTGAATTGAGTGCAAGAGGAGATTTTATCGAAATACCGTTTGTGGAGTTTTGTCTGAAACAGATTGTTCTTTGCTCTTTCGATTTTTTTAAAATTGAATTTTTGAAATTGAACCTCAGGCAGATTTTGCACCGCAGCGCCACTAGTGACGAGAATTGGAATTGAAAAATATGTACAGCGTTGCCAGATCCATTTCGAGAATTATTTATTGAATTGAACGTGGTGAAGGAATATAACAGCTGATGAAAATTAGAATGAAAAATTTATTATATACTTGACTATTAACGTCTGCTTGAAAGTGTTGGTAAAAATTAATCAAAATATATATATATATTTTTACGAATAACACAATGGAGGTACCCCATGCAGTAAATTTTTTCAAATTTAATAAACACTTAGTTAATATTTTACTTCGAAATCATCCTCATTTTACAAAAAGGGAAATTTTGTCAGACTACAGATATATTGTAGATTAAAAACTGTATTGATTCCTAAGTAAAATAAAATTTACTAAAAGTACTAATTTGCTTAATTTACTAAAAGTAAATTTTACTTAAAGTATTAATTCCTAAGTAAAATAAAATTTCATACAGTAATTTCAAGAAACTGGGTATCCCTGTTAATTAAATATAATATTTCTCTATTTACAAATGTGTCAAATTCACAGTCCGGTACGAACCTCGTCGGTAAAGAAAACGCGTCGTAGTTGGAATCTACTTTTGGGTGGCTGCGCGAGGAAATAACCCGAGACGTTTTTTTGGCAGCTGCGCATATTCACGGAATAACGTCTTCGCGAATGGGAACGATATTTCTCCGGATGGGCGGCATTACCACGGAAGAATATTCGAGCGTCAGTGAAACGTGAAATCACCACTCCCTCCCCCACCTTTAACCTTTCGAAACCACGAAAAAAGGCGTCGTTTCGGATGAATGGGATCCCATACGCTGGCAAATTTGATCACCATCGCCACCGACGATGGTGAAACATCGTTCGAAACGACGTGGTTGAATGGATTTTCCACGAACCGTGGAGAGGAGGGGGGGGGGGGGGGGGGGGGCACGGTGGTGTGGATCGTTGGCTGGAACGAGGCAACACCGGCCGGAAATCGGCAAGACGTAGATTAATCTCGCGGTTAACGGAGCCGGTCGTCCGCTACTGGAGAACGAATATCGCGATCGGCCGGAGGCCCGATAATGGATTATCTGCTCGCGGGCATAATGTATCGCCGGCTGTCACGGCCGCCACGATGAATCACCTGGCCGCGACTTTCTCTCCCCCTGGCGGGCGTCTGTTTAATCAACGTGACTGAAAGCGACGATCAAGCCGTTCCACCGGTAAACGAAATAATTTTTAACACGGCGTTTCTTTTCTACGAACGTTTCCATTCGTGGTCGAGCCGATTGTTATCGTTCCAGCACGAATCTTTGCTCGATTAAAAGCAAAAGAGGGGGGGGGGGGCTGAAATGTTGCTTCAAACAGTAAATAGAATAGTAAATGGTCGTATAATTGATTTGAACGTGTGTACGTCATAAATATGACAGTGAAGTATTTTATTTCACTTGGCACGCGGTGTGGCTTTGAAAAGTAATATTTTGGAGGATATCGCGAGTGTATTTAAATATTTTATTCGTTTCAATTTGTTTCCCTTTATTTCAAATATTATTGCTGAAAATGACAATTCACTTTAAAATGTAATTTTCCAATCTCCTGTCACGTACTGTGTGGTGACAATCGTGTACAAAGTTCAACAGTCAGGAACTTGGATTACTATTTCGTGAAAATAATATTCAAATATTACATTGCACGAATGACGAGAGAAATATTCGCTACGAGCAATTGTTTCAGGCTAATCGTGAAAAATACGTAATTGAAATACACTTCCCGTGTATATGCAGGAACAAGTAATTATTTCAAGTGAACAAATGAGACGTTGCATGGAAAATAAATATATTTATATATTTATAATATTTGTAATATTATTATTATATTTATAATATTATTATTATTATATTTATAATATTCATAATATTATTTATATATTTATATATTTATAATATTCATATTATTTATATATGTATATATTTATATATTTATATTATTATTTATATATGTATATATTTATATATTTATAATATTTATATTATTTATATATTCATAATATTTATATTTATATTATATTATATATTTATAATATTTATATTATTTATATATTTATAATATTTATAATATTATTTGAGATAAATGTAAAATATTTTATACAATATTTCTCTAATATTACTTGAATTATTTATATAATATATTTATTCGAAATACTACTTTACTGTACGGTCAAAACGATGGCACGTTTATTTTTCTCGTAAATTCTGTCTGTATTATGTATGAGGGTTCGATTATAATAGATAAGTGGCTTTGAATTGTAGGAAGGCGAGAAAATTAACGTAGATCAAGGATAGTTTATGACCAAGAGAGAGAGAGAGAGAGAGAGAGAGAGAGAGAGAGAGAGAGAGAGAGAGAGAGAGAGAGAGAGAGAGAGAGAGAATGAGCGCCAAGGGAAAATCAACATAAAATGTGGATTTGGCCCCGTCGTGAACAGAGCACTGGTGGTATAAAACAGCGAACAGTGTGAAGCAGCGTGGACTCGAGTAGAGAACAATGTAGAATAGCGCAGAGTTTAACGTGGTTTACTGTGGTTCCACGGTAGATTAATATAGCTCGCTTTGATCGTAAATCTGGTGGAAGTTTTTTATGTTAATTACAGTTGCTGGCTAGAAAATTAGGGCCACTTAGAATTTTCAACATGTTTTGCAATTTCTGGGCCTAATGTAACTTTTTAGTAATTTTTATTAACTACTGAAACGTATATTTACTAACTGTTGTTATTACATAACAATTGACAGTAATTTGATGGTAATATGACAGTAATAATAGTTACTACTATAGAATACAATTTACAATTATTTGTGTAGTATACAATACATTTATTAATTATTATTATCAACTAGTAATGTGTATTACAATATATGCTACAAACATATTACATACATACACAAGAAATTCAACATTTTAACATTTATTAACCATTAGAATACATTTATTAACTATAGAATATATTTATTAACTATTATTATTAACTAGTAATGTGTGTTACAATACATGCTACAAGCATATTACATACATACACAAGAAATTCAACATTTTAACATTTATTAACTATTAGAATACATTTATCAACTATTAACTATAGAATATATTTATTAATTATTATTATTAACTAGTAATGTGTGTTACAATACACGCTACAAGCATATTACATACATGCACAAGAAATTCAACATTTTAACATTTTGCTTAAATTGAATGCATTTAAACGATTTGCAATTTAATGCACGCATGCTTTTAAACTAAATACAGCAATAATTTGCATCTAAACTGACGAAGCAATTAATCTAAATTTATTGAAATTCAAAGCAATAATTAGCATCTAAACTGACGAAGCAATTAATCTAAATTTATTGGAATTCCTATAAAGATAGTTAATCAATAATTATCAATAATTGAGTAAAAGGTCCTGTTGTATATTTCCATCAATATTAAATTAACAGTACTCGTAATACGGTTTTATAATCGTGTTAATATATGTATATGTATTAATATAAATTGGTATTTGCTATTCGTCTCACTTTGATCGACACGTGTCAACAAAACGGTCGTAATGGGTCGAAATATCGGTGTCATGCAATGCCTGTTTCGCGCGGCCGCCACAGTAAGGTAGCCTAGAGTGGGGATAGTCGAAATTCCAAGAGTGGGGATAGCGGCGGACGCTTAAGCGAGCCGAAGTGCGAGCGCTCGAGTGGGGCGCCACTGTATTAACAGCGAGTTGATTCCGCGGGTCGGCCGGCGATTTATTTTCTTCCGAGTGCCAGTCGCACTCGAGTCCAGCAGCTCGCAAATGCCGTGCAGTGCAAATGTTTGTCGCGGTCTCTCTTTGGAACCGTCGAAAGTGCCTGTTACCTCCTTCTTTCTCGTTTTTCCCCACTTCCTCTCTTTTTATATTTGCCCGACGCAAAGCCCGATCGAAATGAAAACTCCATCTCGAGGGAGAGAGACGCGTTTTCTCCTTCGTTTCCGCGGCGAACGAGCAATTAGCGCTCGCGAGTGAGAAGGAAAAAAAATTGGAAAAAACGTCTCGGGACGACGAAATTCGACGAGTTTCGACGGGGCAGGTGAAAGAGAGACGTGTTCTTCCAACGTGGGAGACGAGCAATTTGAAGTAAAAGTTTGGAGAGCGTTTGTAGAGCAAATATTTTGTTAGTTGGTTAAATCGACGTGCAACAGGCGTCGTCGCAACGTTCACTCGGTGACGCAACGCGCCGTAAATATAACCTAACGCACGAGAGCGAGCGCGAAGCGATTGCAATTGTCCCAAGTGTTGAGGTTATGTTGTATGATACTTCGCCCTTCTTTCTTTTCGTTGACGTTTTACGCCGCGGTCATTTCGAAAGGTTTCGAGACTGTTTGTTACGTGTGTGTCGGCAGATTAACGTGGCGATTAATTGAATCAGACGAAACACCGTCGCGTCGTTGAGGACGGAAAACTGCCGCGAAATTTCGCGTTTGGAAACGCGCCAACCGTTCAGGTTGAACGGTGAATTCGCGATTCTACGTTACGCCTGGCAACACTCCACAGGCTGACTGGGCTCGAAACCAGAGCTGGACGGAAGATTGATCAACGATTGACGATGAAATTCTGCCGATAATATTAACAATTACGTGCCAGCTTACGTTAATTGTAAATGACTGATTTGTCACTAAGTTAATCGCGATTAACGATTCGATTCTTGCTTTCATTCAAATACATTCAAATATATTTAATACGTATTTAATAAAATTAATATTTAATGTATTAAAAATTAATATTAATTATTGTCAGTTGCTGATCGTTTGCTGGAAATATTGAAACAACGGCGATCCCCCAGGTTTTCGCGCGAGGCGTCTGAAAATCTCGTCGAGCTTTTCCAAGCTCGCCGCCTAATGAATTTGGGAAATTTTCCCAAACCTTGGGGTGAGAGAGGTAAGGAGCAAATCGCGTTAGAGATCTTCATTTCTGGCGAATCTTCGAGGACTGTTTCCGATTCTGGCCAGTGTTTCTCTTCTCGCAAACGCAGAAATATTTTTCAAACGAACGTTTCAATTTTCATATGAAGGAACATAACCTAAATAGACGTCTTATGATAAGTACTGTGTACATTATATATATTACGGTATATATGATAATATTATAATTAATATAATGTGTTACATTATTATTATTATAATTTGAATTTTAGAATCAATTTCATTGAAGGAACATAACCTAAATAGAAGTCGCTGTCGTTCTTCAAATTTTATAACAAATACTGTGTATATTATATGTATTACGCTAGTATCGTAATTATTATATTATCATATAATAATATAATTTTACTTTTAATATTAAATCAGTACTTATCGTGTACATATTGTATTTTATAGTACAATATAATACAATACAATAATACAGGATTTTATAGTACAATATGATACAATATAATACACATATTACAATATATTATTATATAATTATATATTTTATAGTACAATATAATACAATACAAGAATACAGTATTTTATAGTACAATATAATACAATACAATAATACAGGATTTTATAGTACAATATAATACAATATAATACACATATTATATTATTATATAATACATATATTATAATAATACAGTAATACAATAATAATATATTAACAAAGTCTTTATCGTTGAAGTATGTTTTATATTTATTGTATTTAATGGTATTGTATTGTATTACATTTATTATAAATTCCACACATTTATATTGTACTATATACTGCATGTTATGTACATAATTTATACTTTTGTATTTTATAATTTATATTGCAAACATTGTATTTATTGCAAATAATTTATGTTTATTGTATTATTTTTATTATTATAAAATTTCTGAGTAAAGTATATATATGTATATATATTATATGCATTTTTATATCTCAGAAATTTTCAAAATACATGTAAAAATCCTAGTAACAAATCTTTAACAAGAACTTTAGTAGACGTTGGAAAGATTTGTAATCAATCTTGAGCTCTCTGTCGTTCAAAGACGACAATTTTCATTTTTTTCATCGACTTTCATTCGACTCATTCGAAATTCGCAATTAAAATTGCTTGTCGCTGTACAATTTGATATTAGGTGAATTCACAACTAGAAGTTTAATTTAACTGTCCTTTCTCAATTGGGCACATTTTTCTTAGAAAATATTATTCATGGAATTTCTTGTTGAATCAATTTGTCAGATCTTTTTTACAGAAATGTTGCTCCTCGAATTCTTCGCGTCATTTTTCTCATAAAATGTTACGTTATTTTCAGCAACAATGAGTGCGAGACTCGGTAACGTCACGTTTTCGACATTTTTGACAACGAAATCGAATATTCTTCGCCAGAATTGCGGCCAGTGCAATAGTGTTTTCATATAAAATATAAATGTATTTACAGAGATTACTTTCCAACGCAGTGTTTCCATTCGTTTGACGCAATTGTATTTGAAGTAATTATTTGTTTTTCCATTTGACATTTTAAAATCCGATATTCCACGAGTATATGGAAAATGAATTTCATTACGTACTTCGAAACTGATGAATTTTCGAAACATTTAAATGTTAAGTTTGAAAAATTCAATATTAACGTTGAAGTTGAAATATTGATGGCATGAAAATATTATTCGAAATGAATGTTTCTCTCGTCATTCGAAACGAGATGTTTGAACATTGTGTGTTTTTTTGCAAAATCGTTCGCGATTTGTTTATTTCGTAATTTCTGCCCACAAAGTGGTTGCGTATATGTCTGAACGTCACGGTGAAAGTTGAGTAAATAATTGAGTAAATAAGTGAGTAGCCTCTTCTCAAGAATAATATTTACATTTACTTATATATTATATAATAATAATAATTAAGAATAATATTTATATAAATTATAAGATTATAATTAATTATAATATTAATATTAATATATAATATATATTAATATTAATATTAATTATAATATCATAATGTTATAATATTATATAAGATTAATTTATTTATATAATATTATATAATAATAATAATCAAGAATAATATTAATATTAATATATACATAATATAATATTAATATTAATTATAATATTAAATTACAAGATTAATTTATTTTTATATTATATAATTAATATTCATTTTCATTCCATACTTTTTTTCAGTTAATTCTCCTCCGAAATCAATGCAAGTTTCGAAGCGTGAAATAATACCTTAAATAATAACTTCCAATAAAATTGTCTTGAACAATTATCATTTCAATTGAATAATTAAATATAGGGAAACTCGAATCCCCAGGGACTGCAGGCAGCTATGCACTTAAGGAGAAAAAAAAAAAAAAAAGAAAAAGCCTGTACCGATAAAGCGCGGCCGAATCGAATGCTAGCGCCCCCTTCTCACTCCCCCCGCCCCCTAGCTGATTGATTAATAACCGGCCGAAATTCCATCCAGCTCGAATTTTAATTTCCCAATGGCGATTTTCGACCGGCGAACCGGGAGTTAACTCGATGAACAGACACCCGATTCGTTAACACTGGCAATAAATTCTCTATCGCATCCGCCTCTATATATCGCGCGGAGTCGCAATAACACTCGACGGCGTTTCAATTAGATCCGACGATAATTAAAATTTCATAATCGTCGCCGTCCTCGCCAATTCACGCGTTTACGTCCGCGCGAATTCTGCGAAGCTGCGCGGGGGGGTACCGCTGTATTGTTGGGATCGAGCGTGTTTCGGCACGATAATGTATTTTGATATCGCTGTACAGGGTGTTTAAAAAGAAAAAATTTCATAACCTTCGTCATTTTTACAATGATTTATCGTCGATTCGAAAAGGTTAGCAAATTATAAAGTCTGTATTGTTGGGATCGAGCGTGTTTCGGCACGATAATGTATTTTAATATCGCTGTACAGGGTGTTTAAAAAGAAAAAATTTCATAACCTTCGTCATTTTTACAATGATTTATCGTCGATTCGAAAAGGTTAGCAAATTATAAAGTCTGTATTGTTGGGATCGAGCGTGTTTCGGCACGATAATGTATTTTGATATCGCTGTACAGGGTGTTTAAAAAGAAAAAATTTCATAACCTTCGTCATTTTTACGATGATTTATCGTCGATTTGAAAAGGTTAGCAAATTACAAAGTCTGTATTGTTAGGATCGAATGTTTTGGCACGATAATATTTTAATATCGCTGTACAGGGTGTTTAAAAAGAAAAAATTTCATAACCTTCGTCATTTTTACGATGATTTATCATCGATTCGAAAAGGTTAGCAAACTATAAAGACTGTATTGTTAGTATCGAGTGTGTTTCGGTATGATAATGTATTTTAATATTACTATATGAATTATGAATTACTTAAAGCGCAAAATTGAGAGATACCGATCAGTCCTATAATAATATAGGACCTAACAATTGTTTATTAAAAAAATTACTTTTACTTTCACTTTTAATATTAATAATATTTATGTCGAATTTATTTTTAATGTTACTTTTATTTTCATCATTATCGCTTGTTTAAAAAATTACTTTTATTTTTACTTTTACTTTTACCTTTGTTAAAAAATTACAATTAAAAGAAAAGAATAAATTAACGTCGCTCGGCATTATAATGGTCAATTCCTCTGAAGATTAATAAATACAAATTTTATATAAGATTGGCTAAAAATCACCTCCGATATGATTAAAACGAGCACTCGGGCGGTCAGCATTTCAAAGAAAAACTAATTTTCAAAACCCGATAACGAAGAAGATCGTGTATAAACTTAAATTTAATCAATTTTCTCTCATAAAATTAATAAATTATCTTTTATACTTTGATGTTTCGTTAAAAAAAAAAAAAAAAAAGAAAAGATAGTTGAGAAGAAATTTTTAGTCCACCCTATATATATATATATATATATATATATATATATATATACACGATGCTTCCAACATCGTTTTACATCCGACACGACGCAATACATACTTACATACATACATATGTAGTTGTAACAACTGACGTTCACCAGGGGAGCGGGGGGGGCCGAGAAGAAAATCGCAAGGCAACGGTGTTCGATCGAGCGAAACAAAACAAAACAAAACAAAACAAAGAAAAAAAAATTGCTCTCTCAAATATCTCAATTTTGAACGCGCGTCGTTCTTCGACTGACTTCCAGCTTCAAATTCAATTCGAGAGGGGGGGCGGGGGGAGGGAGGGGGGACTAGGGGGGTATTTTTCGCCGGTGACTGCGATCGCTTGGAAACTGGCCGGCGTGCTCCATTTTCGAGGCCGGATCGATAAGCCCCGGAATGAAAATTCCGGCAAGGAGGGGGGCCGGGACCATGCAACGGGAAACCGTGGAACGTTTCGCGTAATGCGTGGCGGTTCTCGGTGAACCGAGACGATAACTGGGATAAATAATCGATCGATCGGCGTCGTGGCGGCGCGCGACAAAGTCGACGATGCCCGGTGCGAATAGGGCCTTCTGCCCACTTTGGCCAGTGTGTGCGTGTGTGTGTGTGTGTGTGTGTGTGTTACGCGACACTTCTGCTCTGGCCACTGGGTGACCCCGAAACGCACGCCGTGGACCGCTTGGAACGCAGCGCCCGAATGCCTCGAATCGTTGGCCAACCTAACCTCCAAACCCGGAAGTTCCATCGATTCGACCAATTTTCTTGCCGCTGTGTTGTGTTGTCCCACGTTTGCTCGAACGTCGCATGGGAAAAATGTTGAAAATTTCGTTTCGATCGCTCGAATCGGTTCCTCGAGTTCTGCTCGACTGATTGTCGAGCAGGGAAACACGTGTTATGTGTACAGACGGAGGGAATGTATATACCGTCGGATTTATTTATCGACGATTGTTTCTTAATATTTGTTCAGCGCCATGATGTACCGTGCACGTCAGATCGATCGATGTTGGCGTAAATATTACTCCAGTAAATATTTAAAAATCGATTCGAACGTTAAAGGTGATAATTATCGACAAAATTTCACAACAGTATGGATAATTAAATAATACTATAAAAATTGTTATTAAATAATACTTAAAAATTGTTAATTAAAATGTTGACAACTGTTAATTAAATAATACTATAATAATTGTTATTAAATAATACTTAAAAATTGTTAATTAAATAATGCTATAAAAATTGTTATTAAATAATACTTAAAAATTGTTAATTAAATAATACTACAAAAATTGTTATTAAATAATACTTAAAAATTGTTAATTATAATGTTAACAATTGTTAATTAAATAATATTATAAAAACTGTTATGTTTTAGTATGGATATTGTTAAACGTTTCAAAGAAACCTGTTTTGTTGACTGAAATATCTGTTTCGGGAGAACACTGCTCAAAAGTAGTTTCTTCTATAAATAATGTAGTATAATTACAGTTTCATTACATTCTAATCACATAGTAACAATCTACTATTACAATAATGCAAGTGCGATGCTTTCTTTTATAAAAAAATTCCAAAAAGAAGAAACCAAAAAAAAAAAAAAAAAAACGGTACTTTTTAATACGAAATATGCATATACGCGATTCTCTAAAAATAAAAAAACAAAAAAAAAAACGAAACGAACCGGTCAATTTCGATCGCTGGCTTAAAATATTAAATTTTTATATATTTTATATAATATTTTATAAATAAATATTATATATACATATATTTTAATTACTTACCTATATTATAAAAAATATTATATTTTTATATATTTTATATAATATTTTATATAAATAAATAAATATTATAAATATTATAATAAATAAATATTATATATATATATATATATATATATAATTATATATTAAATCAATCAACGATATATTCCATAAACGCTGAAAAAGAAAATCCACGCGTGCTCGCTTTTCAAATTGCAGCAACTGAAACAACTTTAGGACAGATAATCATCGAATTCCTCGCGAACCAGATAAACAGACGTGCAACATCGTTTCGCCGATCGGGGAAACCGCGGGATTTCCCGTTCTTCTTCGGTGAACGAGACCAATCGGCACTCGATTCTTCGTTTCATGGGACATTAATTAGCGGACGGATCGATGTTAGCCGCTTTTCCCTCCGTAGCTCGAGCCTGCCCCCTCCCTCGTGTCTTTTTTCTCGTCTTCCCCCACCCTTCTCATCGGCAGCCTCTTTATCAAGCCTCCGTTGTCCGAGCTGCTTTTCAATCCGGCCGCTTTTTCGTCTTTGATCCATTGGAACACGCGGACCCGTTTTCGAGAAACGAAGGGGCAGGGAGAGAGAGAGAGAGAGAGAGAGAGAGAGAGAGAGAGAGAGAGAGAAAAGAGTGGCCGGAATAATGAACACCGAGGGATGCAACCTCATTCACGCGCCCCTCTCTTTCGCCACAGTTGTTGTTCGTTCCTCCATTCGCGCAGAAATGAAACGAACTTTAAGATCGTTTCAAAGCCTCGGTGCGACTGACGTAATCGTTTCGAATCGACAGCGTCTGGTTCAAATGATATATATATATATATATATATATATATATATATATGGTGGAATAATGTGGTCGGAATAAGATTTTCCAGACGCCTATAGGCGCTTCCCGTGTCACCGGATCGAAGCAGGTTTAAGCGCCTAGAGGCGCCAGCAGTATCGCGAGAGCAATTTTTTCGAGCGCCTTTTCTGGCGCCTAGAGTGTCGTAAGAGCAATTTTTTTTTTTTTTAAACGTCACAAGCGCGAATTTACCAAGCGCCCTTAGGCGCTCGCAGTATCACAGGCGCGAATTTATTGTTAATTAAAATTAAAATTTATTGTATAACAAGGGCAAATTTATCGTTAATTAAAATTAAAATTTATTGCATCACAAGAGCAAATTTATTATTAATTAAAATTTATTGTACCACAAGCGCAAATTTATCGTTAATTAAAATTAAAATTTATTGTTCCACAAAAGCAAATTTATCGTTAATTAAAATTAAAATTTATTGTTCCACAAAAGCAAATTTATCGTTAATTAAAATTAAAATTTATTGCATCACAAGCGCAAATTTATTGTTGATTAAAATTAAAATTTATTGGTCCACAAGCGCAAATTTAGTGTTAATTAAAATTAAAATTTATTGTATCACAAGAGCAAATTTATCATTAATTAAAATTTATTGTACCACAAGCGCAAATTTATCGTTAATTAAAATTAAAATTTATTGTATCACAAGAGCAAATTTATCATTAATTAAAATTAAAATCTATTGTACCATAAGAGCAAATTTGTCGTTAATTAAAATTTATTGCATCACAAGCGCAAATTTATCATTAATTAAAATTTATTGTACCACAAGAGCAAATTTGTCGTTAATTAAAATTAAAATTTATTGTATCACAAGAGCAAATTTATCATTAATTAAAATTAAAATTTATTGTACCACAAGAGCAAATCTGTCGTTAATTAAAATTAAAATTTATTGTATAACAAGAGCAAATTTGTCGTTAATTAAAATTATAATTTATTGCCTCACAAGCGCAAATTTATCGTCAATTAAAATCAAAATTTACTGCGCCGCAAGCGCAAATTTATTGTTAATTAAATCAATAGTCGAGTGCCAAAAGTCGTTTTCAATTTTTCGCGAACAAATTGCACTTGTCACGATCGAGTTCACGGAAGGAAAACGTGAAAATAACCGCCGAAAGTGAAAAGCGTCAGCGACGACCTACGATGCTACATAATTTCGTTGGAGAAATAATTGACGACACAAGGGTGGAATCACTGTTCATCCTCTGTCTCTCTGCTGCGCTTCGTTGTGCGACGACAGAGCGAGCGGTGAAGAGTTGATGGAGCAGGGGACCGGAGGGGGCAGCGCGAATTGGTCGACAGAGAGTTTGTGATTAAAACTTCACCGGTGAAAACTGTCAGCCGTTCGAAGTTCCCTGAATTCATCTCGCGCGTGCCATTTTTTCCTCTCACCCCCATCATATTTCACGCTCTCACGTGCGTGAGCTACGTTTCGATCGTCGGGCGTTGATCGATCTCGAGAACTTTTGGAATATAAATATCCTATTGTTCATTCTATAATTAATGTGAGTAACATCACACATACAAATAATTAAATTATATTATATTGTAATTATTATATGCAATAGAAATAATTGTGTAATTATAATTATTATATGTAACAAAAATTTAAATATTTTAAATGAAACATTATTGGAATTGATAAAGTAACTCAACAACGTCAAACATTAAAAATAATAATCTGATTAAAAGAAAAGGCACAGAGAATGGCAAATTATGTATTAAAAGCGTGTTTTGAAAAAAAAAAAAAACGTTTCCTTTCTTTCGGAAATTCAAGTGTTTATTCGCGAAGAAACGTGACTGCATTTAAGGCAGCATAATTAAAGAGCATTCTTCATTATTATTTAACGTATATATATATATATATACAGGGTGTTTCGTAACTTGTGGCACCCACTTCGAGAGCTGATTGATTGTACGCCTAAAAACAATGAAAAAAATGTCACGTAAATATATGTCCTGTCTGTCTTCGTTTATGAGATATAATGAATTTTCTGTTTTTTAATTACTTTTACAAAAGATGCTCGAAATGACCAGCCTGCACGCGTCTTGTCATTCATCTGGTTACTCTCTCTNTCTCGAATTTGTCGGAAGCCTTGCTCTATTCTATTTCGTAGTATTTCAGCATGTTCAATCGATGTTGCGTGTACAATAGATGTTAAATGTCCCCGCAAGTGAAAATCTAATGGACTCAAATCCGGAGAACGAGCAGGCCATGCAACAGGACCACCACGACCAATCCATTTATTTGCAAAGTGTCGATTTAAAAATTGCCTGGCCACTCGGCTAAAATGCGGCGGAGCTCCATCATGCATGAACCGCGATACGAAGTCTAATATCGACTGGAACATCCTCGAATATTTCCTGTGAACGCGTGCTCAAAAAAATCAACGTACTCTGTGCCTGTTAGTTTCCCATCAATGAAAAAAGGTCCAGTTAAAAATTTATCAATTATTCCTGCCCGTACGTTCAAACTAAACTGGCGTTGATGTCTTGAATGCGCAATAACACGTGGGTTTCCTTCATCCCAATTATGATTATTATGATAATATTGAATATACCATCCATGGTAAAACTTACTAGAATTTGGCAAAGCTTACTAGAATTCATTATATCTAATGAACGAAGACAGACAGGACATATATTTATGTGACCTTTTTTAGGCGTACAATGTTACGAAACACCCTGTATGTAGGTCCGTCATGCGACGGTTAATTTTGGATAATGTTCGTTTCACTTGTATGATAATTTTCACGCCGGATCTCGGATCGCTCTGAAAGCGTACGAAAGCTTCGTTTTCCTCCCCGAGGTGTTTCCTCGGAGAAAGAGAGAGAGAGGAAAGGGGAGGGTTAACCCAGATTCGCGGTAGACGCGAGTAAACGTTGTCACGCTGATCGAAATGCAACGGAACCACGTTGGATCGTCTCGGCGTCACGCAAAACCGAAACCCAAGCACGGGGTGGCGCCAACCCAGGCCCAGGTCTAGGTTAGGTTAATCCGCCAGCCAACATCACCCGCGCAGCTTCGCAGTCTAATCTGCAAACCCGGCTTACCCCGAGAGATCCGGCACTTACCTCGATCTCACGAAGCGTCGAATCGACGCAGCGAGACACAATTGCACAACTGCAGCTGCATAAACGGTGCAGGCGCCAGCTAGGTCCGCGAGCTAAGGCTCCATCGGCGATGAGACACCGAGGTCGTCCAATAAACACAACGAGGCACGGCAGCGTGTCGCTTTGCAATTTCAAAAATTCATCTGCAAAGGCAAATGAAAAGACAGACACGGTGGAAATTGTTACAAAATGAGACACGTGTGTATTTAAGTGTATTTTTCTTTTTTTTTTTTTTTTCTGTTTCATTTAGTCACACCTCTATATGAACACCATTAGTTCTGGACGCATATCTCTTGCTAGGTTCGTTTGTGTGTTAATATATTGAAATTATATGTTCTCATGAAGTTTCGTCGTTCGATGACTCTTAAAGTGGGAGCCTCGGCCACTTTGATAATAAAACAAAAGTCTTTATCACTCCAACAAATTAACCAGCCAATTTCCTCCGAAATTGTACGAAGTCTCAGGCGATTTTTATATGTATCAGCTGCAATTTATTCATATTGACGTAAATTGCAAAATCAGCCGGCTTGATGCTTTCGGGAAATGGACTTAGGCCACTTTCACAATAATCTAAATCTGGGCGTTCGTGCTCGGTCGAAAATCCTGCAAACATTTCTGTGAGGACGGGGGGAGTCGGTCGAATTAGTCTGCGGCGAAACACGATTCATTGTTCGCCGTTGGCCACCCCCGAATCCGATAAATTCGATTCGGCAAATTCGTCGCCGGCGAATAGTGTACGGTTAATCACCGGAACGACGTTTTAGCCCATTGTGTGCGTCGGACACTGGCAGAGAGAGAGAGAGAGAGAGAGAGAGGGGGGGGGAGGGCCGGGTGGATGAATATTTTCCCTGACGGGTATTTCCACGCGAGGTCACTCGGCCGGGCAGGTATTAATGAAAATTATATGCCGCGATCGTATTAACGTATGAATTCGATCGGCGTATTTTGCCGGCGCAATCACGTTACTATCAACCGAATCCCACGGAATATCGGGGCTTCGATCACCGATTCCGCCGATGAGAGTTAAATATTCATGATACGCGTGCGAGACACAGCCAGATCCAATTGCGTACACGTGTATTTTTCTGTTTTATTTTATGTATGATACATTATACGAGTTATCACTGGCAAGGAAATAAAGAGGAATTTTCGTGCCATTTATCGTGGACCATGGTGTACAGAGGCTGGGTGAAATAGCATTTTAAATAGTAATATTTATTTTAAGGTATATTATTAAGGTATTTATTTTATAAATACTATATTTTTAATAATGTAATTTTTATAAATACATATTTTTAATAATACTAATTTTTAATAATATATTTTTTAATAATGTATTATTTATAAATATATATTTTTAATAATATAATTTTTATAAATACATATTTTTAATAATATATATTTTTTTTAATAATATATTTTTTATAAATACATATTTTTAATATATTTTTTATAAATACATATTTAATAATACTAATTTTTAAAAATATACTTTTTATAAATATTTTTAATATATTTTTTATAAATACATATTTTTAATAATATATTTGTATGTATTTTTAATAATATATTGTAATGTATTTTCATAAATACATATTTTTAATAATATATTTTTTATAAATATATATTTAATAATACTAATTTTTAAAAATATATTTCTTATAAATACATATTTAATAATACTAATTTTTAAAAATATATTTTTCATAAATACATATTTAATAATACTAATTTTTAAAAATATATTTTTCATAAATACATATTTTTAATAATACTAATTTTTAATAATATATTTTTATATTTATTTCAAGGCATATTATTTTGTAACGTGTAACTTTGGAAATATTTTATTCGATACAGATTAAGCCTTCGAAACGGTGTTTTATCTGAGGTATATTAGGAAAATATTTCAATTTATCTCTTTTTTGTTTCTAGAAACAACGATTCGAATATTAATATATTCATGAAATTCGGTGTAAATAGTTTTAATATCCCTCTGTTACCAATATTGCGTTTGACGTGTTTTAATTTCTGGGCGAAAAAATGGTTTCGAACCACTCTGATATTTCGTCATTTATCCAAGCGATTTTGTCGATTTCTGTACACTGAAATCGCCAGTGTACTCATGTATCACATTACGCTCGGATAACAGAATATTTGTATAGTGAAACGTCCGGATATTAGAACGTTCGAACAGTAAAGCCTCCGAATGTTAATTCGGCCCCAATGGCACTTCATTTTATGCCAGATTATTAGAATGAAATATTCTGTTCTGTACTTTGGATTATTCAAACGAAGATATTTCACTTTGCCGTTCAGATCATTCAAATAAAAAAAATGTTCAAAATTATCCAAGTGACAATTTCTTTTTTCTCAATACATTGCCATTTTTTTAATTTACATTACCATTTTCGTAGTATCATTTTACTGAAACCGAAGAGAATTCAAAATATTAACGCATTTAAGGACCAGATATTCGTTTGCAATCAAAAACTTTTTCTAAATAAGCGAAAAAGAACATGAAGGCAATACATTGACTACTGATGTAAACACCTAAATAGACAAAATGGATACAATATATCAAAGACAGCGTGCAGAGAACGCGAGTAAAACTCGTGTGAAATAGCACTTGAAATATACACACGTATTTATCTCGCAAAGTGCCGAACTCCGGCGGAAACAGCCGACGAGAGCCGAAGGCGAGAGCGAGAGAAACGATCACTGGGACTGTTCGACAGCCCCACTAACGTAAGAGGAAAACGCGGACTATTTAGGCCACGCGTAGGGAGAGAGAACGTTCAAATAACACGCATTGGCTGCATGGCACGTTGCTTCTGAAATATACACGGCCCGGTAATAGTAGTTCGGCTATATCTACAAATTACTCGGCCGTGCCTCCGATATATAATTGCCCGGCATCAAATTTCGAGTGTGCGTCGAGTGTATCGCATACAGGCGGGTGCACGAGTAGTATCGATCCCCCCTCCGCGCCGTTCCTAAAAACTAAAGCGCCGATTCCATTCGTGGACAAAAGTATTCGCACGGTCGATCGAGAAAATTATCGATATTTCAATGTAAATAAGCGTAAGAACGCTTTACTCCACACCAACCGTGAGTTTTCTGTTTCTTTTTTTAAAAGTAGACTATTTATACTCTATACAGGCGTATGAAATATCTTTTTGACAATGTGAACAAGTTGAGCTCCGATCTCCGTCAGAAATTGCGTTCGTTAACAACGATGGTCCATCGTAGACCCCTGTGCAAACGTGCGTCTTTGCGTTACGTTGATCCAGATTACCGTGGATCTGCGACAACGTTGACGCAAAGGGGATTCCCGAAACCACGCTGATTTACATGTTCGTTAACACGGAAACTCAACCGGTACGTACTTATATTCCGGAGTGCTACGGAATATAACTAGTAGCGTTGGCCCGGGCTAATGAGGATCTACGCGAACGTTGACTCGCACCACTGCCGCCCGGCGACAACGTTGACCCAGTTCACTGCCACGTACCCAACGTTAACGGCGATCTACGTTACCGATGGCTTAAGCCCGATTCACACACGATTGACAAAAGTGAACATATCGCTTCCTTCGCGCACCAGTAATAAAAATAGTTGCTCTCGTGTCGTCAGTTCTGCGATCCTGCAATTCTGATACTTATTCGTTCGGGTATGATCTTGGCACTTGTTTCGAAAATATATCGGATTTGATTGATTTAGTGAAATTGATAGTGAATGTATAGATAAATGACTGTACTGTGTATATAATGTCATTTGTACAACGAAGTATACTGGGTGGGCCAAAAGGCACTTCCTATTAAAATAAATCCATACTTTTGAAAATGTTTCCTTTTACAGATTTTTAAAACATAATGGAAAGAGTTCACGTTTGAACTTTAATTCAACTCAAAATTAGTAAAATTAGTTGTTCCTTACATTTCGATGTTTTGTTAAAACGAAACAGGCGGGAAGAAACTTTTGGCCCACCCTGTATATTACAGATCCTTGGCAATTAAAGTGTTGAAGGAGATTTTGAAATCGTCAGATTTCAGGTAATTTGCCGAATAAAAAACTGTAACATTCATCGTGGAGCAAGACTGTCATTTAAAACTTCTGTTTGGTCATGTTTGAAGTCACAGTGCAGCGTGATTTTTTGGTTATTTTCATTATCATTTCACATAATGTAGGTTTAATTTTTAATTTTCAACTTCTATTATTATTATTATTATTAATTGTTGTATGTTTAATTTTTCTTTCAATTTTTACTGTATCTTCCACAGTATTGTCAAATTAATCGTTAGTTTTAATACCACCCAACGACTACATACCCAACATAAAGCTACAAGAGAACTTATTCGCACACCCAATATATTCCCTAGCACCAACGACCAATTTTAACGTGTTGGCCACATTGATCAAGGTTACCTTGGTGGACTGCCATCGGTATGCAGCTCCATTCAGGCCATTAAGCCACCGGAAGAATCCGCTCGGAATGCAATTCGAGGTATTCCGTTCTAACGAAGTGGCGGCCAGCTGATTACAAAGTTCAATGCGGTCGTTTCGAATCGTTAGACGTTCAGGCGGGATCTGACGACGCTCGTACGTCAACCGGTAGACACGGAGGAGATAAAGAAGAACGGCGGAACATTATGCGGGGCTCGGGTCGGTTAATTTGATTTGCAGATAAAAACAAAAATGGAGGAGCGCGCGAGGGGCTCCTTCGGCTTGGTTCGCCCCCTTGAATCCATTCGATGTGGACATTTGCAAGTAATGCGAGTGCCGGCTCTCGACCTCTCCGTGAAATTGGCGGCCAAACATTTCCATCGTGTCCTAGGAAACGCTCCTCGACTGGCGCCCCTCTTCGACACGGAGAGAACAGTCGCTCAGACAGTTGCAGCGGTTCCCAACCTGCGCGAGCACGCGAAAAACAACAAAAGAGACGAGTTGAAATTAAAAAAAAAAAACGCGGGAACGAAGGTACAGAGTCTTGATTTACAAAGAAGGACTCGTGCTGTTTTAATGCTTAATGTTTTTAGTTCTGTTCTGATCGTCTAGGTTAGGCTGCTACATAAAAAATTGAAATAAACTGTAAAATGTAAAATCAAAAGTAAAAGCCTGCAAGTGTCATTTGGTTAATTTTAGATTAAGTTTGATTCTTTACCTAACCTAAGAAAATTAAAAAAAAAAACTTTTTCGAAGAATGGGTAGAAGTTTATGAGAGGAGGGAGCACTCGTGAATGAAAGAGCCTGATCGAGGGGTACGAGAGAAAGAGAAAGTTGAGAACCGCTGGCTCAGAGCTTCTGTCGAGATGCACAGAGGGTGTAGAAGAAATTTATTTATAATAATATAAATATTATATTAAATTATTATAATTAATTATAAATATTAAATTATATTATATTATAAAATAATAATAATAATAATAGTAATAATAATATTAATAGAAAATAATAATAATAATAATAATAATATTAGAATATTTGTACACTTGTGAATTTCAAACAAATTATTGTTTATCGATTAATTTTTATAAAAGACGAGTCTGTACGTATTTACACTATTCTGCGTAAAAAAAAATCAAATATCAAATATCGATTGTATTTAATTTGCGAAATTGACGAGAAGATCCGCAAAAATCAGCAAAAATATGCGAGCAAAAGGTATTCGTACAATTACTATACAATTAAAGTTTGTATCGTACCGTTTGTTAAGATGATTGTGAAATTTTTTTGAGAAAGCCAAAACATCCTACCATTTTTGCCTCATTTGCATTCTGTTCGCAAATAATTGACAAAAATATTAATAAATCGCGTTAAAATTCCACGCGTGCGTTCATTTTGTGCTCATCGCCGTAAACGCGCGAGTTTCCATGAATCTCGATTTCTCTTTTCATTGGTAAATTGAAATCTGCGCCCCACTCTGCCCCTCGCTGCAGCAACGCCCCATTTGTCGTTTCGCCTCTGTATTTTAAATATAATTCCTATCGAAGCAGCTCGCAATTTCTTTTTTTTCTCTCTCTCTCTCTCTCGCAATTTCCCGCGGCGAAAAGTGAAAATAAAACGCGCGATGCGGACTCGTTGCCGGCGATTTGATTACGCCCGAAGGAAAATAACAAATCCCCTAATAAAATAAAAAAAAATAAATAAACCAGGGAAGAGAAAGAGAGAGAGGAGGGGGGGGGGGGGAGAAAAAAAACCGACAGAACAATTTCGTGCTCGGCAATTTGATATTTCTATCGTTACGAAGCACGGCGAGTCGACTGAAAAATCAGACTTGAAATTCCGACTGAATTCCCTCGTAGTAAATTAACGCTGGTGAAAATGAAAAAAAAAGAGAGAAAAAGAGACGCGAAATTAAAGATTTCCACGGTGAAAACCACGAGATCGCATAGAGCATGTATGTACGGGGTGATTCCAACCGTCTCCTACACTATTCGTTTGAAAAAATTAAACCATTCGTAGAAAAAAAAAAAGAAACGTTTCAAGTGTAACCTAATTTATTTCGAGATGGTTAGAAATTTTGATTGACCTTTATTTCTTTCTTAAATGGACGTGTGGCGAGTTCTAACCTAAATATTGGCGTTCCGACCTTGAATGACCTTAGAATATCAACGTATTCGTTATGGAACGCCTGAATAGAAAAATAGATACTTTCTAAGAAAATAAAAATGTACTTGTAAAAATGTGATTAATAAAAATATATAGTTTCTAAGAAAACGAAAGATACTCGTCCTTGAAATCTTCATAAGTTCGCCCAGATAAAATTTACGGCCGTTGTGAGATAAAGGAAAAACTTAAAACGAACCATGTCTCGCTTGGAAAACTCTTCTCCACGAGCGAATGCTTTAAGAGACAATCGGCGCGGCACGGTTTCAAATGGGACACCCTGTTCGTAACATCGCGAGAGAAAAAGAAGAAAAGAAAGAAAAAAAAAAGAGACCGGACACGGGGGAAGCAAATACTCGTGTTCCCGCGTCTTTTACACCGTGTCAACGCTCAGTTCAGCTTGTCGAGGGCCGTTTGAGCGTGCCCCGCCTCATGACTTATGGATCCGTGTTACACTTCACCGATCAACTCTCGGTTGCTTCACTCGGGGCCGCTTCCGCTTGCACTCGCCCCCGAAGCGCGGTTATTTTGTTTGTCGACACGAGGGGGGCGGCGCGAGTCCGCCACGACGCCATTTACCACGGTTACTTATCTCAATTTCGCGCGACAGTGGACGAAGGACTCCAGTTTCGGGCGAAGGAAGTAGAAACAATAGTTATATTTCATCTGTGTTCATTTGGTTATTTCAGAATTTGTTAATAACTGATAGTTGACGACTGACGTCGATCGTGTTCGAAGGGAACGTCCACTGTCGCGTGTAAAAAAAAAAAAAAAAAAAAAAAAAAAAAAAGAAACCATCCGTCGTTGAAATGACCATGGCTGATTCACATTTGTTCTTATTTTGTAATAAGTTAGCATCAGCGAAAATTGAATATATTTACCGTCTTTCATCCGCGCAGACGTCCATTATCCATCCTAGACACTCTCCGGCTCCAGCCAACGCTCGCTCGCACAATAAATCATGGCTGGCATCCAGAGACGGCCAAACAGCTCGCCTTAATTTGATTCGCCAAAAGAAATATCCACCAGCGTGTTAGCGGCGCTGGCGTTCGCCCGGCTAATTGGAAATTATGTAACGTCACGCAGCCCCGCGACAACGTGCTTCCCGCGGAAGGAATGCCTTGTTTTCCTACCGTTCGCTCCTTTGTCGCTTTCCTCCCCCCTTTGGCTCTTTGCAGCCGCGAGTTATTAAGGACGTAATCAACTTGGCCGATGACGTCTCTCTTCCCTCTTCCCACGGTTTCTCTGGCCGTTTCACACTGAAAAATGGACCTCCTTGCCAGCGGTTTAATTAGTTAGTTATTCAATTCATCTTGTACTCTTGCGGCTTTCCTTGACGCTGACGCGAATGTTTTTCACCAGTGAAAGACACAGGTATTGACAGTGTTGTTTCGTTGTTATTTCTAATTGTCCGTTAATATACAGTGAAGGGCTGGACTGTAACAGTGACACTGAGAAATTGTCGATGTTGGTGTCACTTTGTAAAAAAAGATCGTCGTATAGATCTTCGCGGACTGCACAGTCACTTACGATCAGTCTGACCTCCGCCATGAAAATTAGTTCCCACTCTGTTCCGCAGAGGGCCATGCAAACTTGAGCGTCCCCACCATTTCTTGAAATTGGGACTGTCTCACTCTACGCTACCACTGTGAAACATGACTCTTGCACAATATAAAGCGAGTGATACCTGATACCTGTGTTTTGACATAATTCGTAGTATACACTTCCCTAATTAGGCGTCTGTTTTTGGTCCCAACTGCTCTATTACTTTCAACAATACTATGAATCTGCACTTCATTTGCAGTAACCTAACAATCAAATTAAACAGATAGAACTAATGTTTCAAACAAATAATTTCAATATGCTCGTGTCAAATAAAATGTACATTTTCAAATAATATTTTATTCCAGCATCAATTGCTGTCTCAAGTACTTTTCACTTCAAACGTACTGAGCACTGTTCGTTATATAGTAATTGATATTATTTGCAATAATAAAACACTATATCGTGCTGCACATATAAATTAACCTAACCTCAATTCGACGACGCAGCTCCGTCCCATACGAGTCGGATTAATAACATCCCGTTTGAAACGACCTGTACGTTCTAACATTTCCCTGCCATTTATTCCGCCAAATCCCCTGACAAATTAATTGAACGTGGAAATAATTAGTCGGCTCGGCCTACACAATTAATCGACTTCGTTTACGTTATTCCATGCAAAACAAACAAGTCTCCCTCCCCGCGGCATCCGCGCTTTACAGACCGCTTCATTAATTGCCGCGTCTCGGCCGCCGCGTTTTCTATGAATTAACAATGACGAGCTCGCTGATAAATCAATTTAACGTGCCACGCAATCGCGCCGCGTTGACTCTGAAATTGATTGTCGCAATTACACGGCCGTTTCTGCAAAAACAAACACGTTCGCCGAACGTGTATAGCCGAACGCCGCGTGCTGCGGACTGTTTTAAAAAATCGCGCGCCGAAAGATGGATGCGTCCGTTGCCTGCATTCCGAAACATGTCCACCGACATACTATCAAAATGGTGTTTTTATAGTGGAATTTTTACTCGTGAAAAATATTATTTCGAATTGTATAATGTGATTTTTACTTGTAAACAAAAAATAAATAAGTAAATATAAAGTGTAACGTAAAAAATATAATTTGACTTATAAAAGTGAGAAATATCATTCATATAAAATATTTATATAAAATAAAGTTATATAAGTTTTATATATATATATATATATATATATACACAATATTTTTCAGTTATATATACAAGTTATATATATATATAATTTATATAAAATTTTATTTTTTATTTTTGTATAATAATATAAAATAATATAATATAATAAATAAATATTATTAAAATTTTAAAAATTATATTTAATGTAAAATTGCATATTAAATTTTGATTTTAAATGAATTAATAAATGTTAATAATACAAAAATAAGATTATTTAAAATTTAAAATTACTTAAAAATTTTAATAATATATAATAAGCTAAATAATAAGCTTTTAGAAGTTATCTGGTTTCACCAAAGGAAACCGACGATCGACTCAAATTTACAACACTCTCGAAGGCCCGACAGTTTTAAAATCTTATTATTACACTCGATCCGAAAGTTATCTCGACGACACAGTCCTGCGGCGGGAGGGGGACAGGGGGCAGTCTGAATTCTGTTTAACCCCCGGCGAAGTAGGACTCCAGAATTAATATCGTCGCGATGAGAAAATATCGGTGAACTTCGTGCTAAATCCAATAAGGCAAACCTTGGAGAGACACTCGAGACTTACATTCGAAACGCTCCAAACTTCGAACTTGATCGAAGGCGACGAACACTGCGCGAGATCGGCTGCGGATTTCCTTTTTATCGACGGAGAGGGAGCTAGCCCCCCTCTCGCTCACACCTCTCGACGACGATAATATTTTAAAACGGGGCAAATAAAGGAGCAAGGTGACGGACCATTAGCGGTGGCCAGATATGAAAAGGCCTTTCTAAACGGCTGGGACATTACGGCGATGATAATTAATGAAACTGTACACCGTTTCGCCAGCATTAGCTCGTTAGAGGAGAAGGAGGAGCAGGAGGAGGAGGAGGGGGAGGGGGGAAGGGGGCGCTGCTTGGGAAATTGTGTCCGCCTCGCGGAGAATTAGGGTGCAAATGGTAATGTGCGAGCTCGAGGCGACTCACGTTACTGGCGCGCGTATTTATTGTGCTGCTCTTCTTGTCCAGTTTCAAGGAACCTTCGTCTTTGGATATTAGTTATGCCTGAAAGACTCGAAGACTCGGTTTTGGTACCAACAGACACGGATCTAATTGTAAGTCGCGGTTTCGCGTTGGATCACAAACCTAATCTAACCTAATGCGCCTGACAATGAGCACAGAGTCGGAAAAGAGATCAATTAACGACGAAACTCATCCGATAATCTTTCGTTCTTCGCAATCGACGATTCTTCAAATCATAAATAAGGATTAAATTTCTATTTTGGCTGCGACGAATAATCAAGTAAGTTCCAATCGTCAATCGTGATTAAGGATTAAGGCCCCGATACTTCGATTAATTGTTATTCACGATTGAGTTCTATTCAGTTCAAATATTTCATTCTCTCGCACGAATGACGAGAGAAATATCCACTTCGAACAACTGTTTCGAGCTCATCGTGAAAAATATGCAATCGAAATAGATCTCTCACAGAACTTGTAGAGTCAAATAAATTCGAAGTATGTGGTACTTCAATTGATAGAAAAACAAATAAACAAACGAAACACTATGTGGAAAAGCGATCTGCAACAAAACTCCACAAAATTCTATGCAGAAAATGATAGATAGATTTACATTTTATTTGAAATTCTATTAATATTAAAATTTCTACAAAACTCTATGTAGAAAGTGATGAATACATTTACATTTTATTTAAAATACTATCAGTATTAAATAAATTGTACAAGACTGTATAATAACTGTGCAAAACTAACCTATACAAAATTCTATAGTGAACAATGATAAATACATTTACATTTTATTTGAAATACTATCAATATTAAATAAAACTTCTGCAAAAACTTTACAAAATTCTGTGTAGAAAATAATAAATACATTTTGTTGGAAATGCTATTAATATTAAATAATCTCTACAAAACTGTACAAAACTCTACGAAAAAAATGATGAATATATTTGCATTTTATTTAAAATACTATCAATATTAAATAATCTTTACATAAATTGTACAAAACTACATAACCTATACAAAATTCTATGATAGAAAATGATAAATACATTTATATTTTATTTGAAATACTATCAATATTAAATAATCTCTGCAAAATTCTACAAAATTCTGTGTAGAAAATAATGAATACATTTTATTTGAAATGCTATTAATATTAAATAATCTTTACAAAACTTTACAAAACTCTATGCAGAAAATGATGAATATATTTGGATTTTATTTGAAATACTATTAGCATGAAACAATCTCTGCAAAACTGTACAAAAGTCTATGTACAAAAAGTAAGTACATTTACATTTTATTTAAAATACTATTAATGTTAAATAATATCTCCAAAACTGTGTAGAAAGTAATATACTTCATTTGAAATACTATTAATATTCAAATAACAAAACTCTACAAAACTTTATATAGAAAATAATAAATACATTTCATTTGAAGTAGTATTAATATTAAGTAATTTCTATAAAACTTTATATAGAAAATTATGAATATATTTACGTTTCATTTAAAATACTATTAATATTAAATAATCTGTCCAAAACTCTACAAAACTCTGTGTAGAAAGTAATATACTTCATTTGAAATACTATTAATATTCAAATAACAAAACTCTACAAAACTTTATATAGAAGATAATAAATACATTTCATTTGAAGTCGTATTAATATTAAGTAATCTCTACAAAACTTTATATAGAAAATGATGAGTATATTTACGTTTCATTTAAAATACTACTAATATTAAATAATCTCTACAGAACTCCACACAGAAAACGATAGACACATGTACATTTTACTTTCCAAAATACTATTTTACTCAGCACTGTGATTAGGGCATTATCTTAACGTGTGTCATCTCATCTGAAATTAAGTAAAACAAAGGACTCGATCGAACCCACGACGAAGAAGAACTTTCTTCTATAATCGCGGTGGAGATTCGAGGAAAGGAAAGGAGCTTCTTGCAGGGCTATTCTTCTTAATTTGTCTTCTTAATACGAATTCCAGAGTGGGGGGAGAGGGGGCTTCCAGCCCACTCTAGTGGGTAACAAGGAACACGTGCAATCGCTGGCGATCAATGGAAATGATAATTAGTCGGATGCTATATAATTGCTCGCAGCTGGCCGGAAATTGTATCGAGCAGCAAGATTCGGGATTTTCGCGTGAAAGAGAAAGAGCGTAGGCGGAGGGGGGAGTTCGAGTCCCACGGGGATGATAAATGTGTTTCTATGGTAGCGGCCGATGATCGATACGCGGAAGAACCGCCGGCTAGGTGAATGCGGGGCGTCATTTTCTTCGGATTCTTTCTGGCGTGTGCGCCGTCGAACTTTTTGATGGACGTTTTCGAGCCTCGGACGTACACATTGTTCCCCCCTCGCCGCGGTTATCGATCAACGTGTCGCGTCGCGTCGTTGCGAGCGCGGCTTGAACCCACGCTTCTTCTCGTCGATCGTCCCCTGCCCTTTAAAACTCTTCTCGCACCGTCTGCCAGCAATTTATTTACGAAAATTGGTGATCGAAGCGTCAGCCGAAAGTCCTGTAGAAATGAAATTTCCATATAAATTTGTGAGAAGACACGATTCGCAAAGTAGTGAATTTGATCTGCAAAATTGTTAATCTATAAGTGCAGAAGGGGGAACGTGATCTACTATCTTCAATAATGAAAGTAGAACGAGAGGTTTTTATAAAAATTTATGAGCCATTAAACCGTCGCGAGAAAGTTATGAAACGTGGAGGTTTGTATTTTGCTGAGTAAACTCACAGTTTCTGTAATTTTTCGCATGAAAGAGCGGCTAGAACTTTTCCGGATACCCGATACGAGATTCGTCGGTGTCCCGAACTCGATAATAATCGTTAAAGGCTATAATAAGCCTCCGAGCGATTGTACATGGTGGTCCATTTAAGATGAGATTTAGATATCTTTTCTTGGAAAATAACTAGTAATAATAATACTCTTTTTCACAGGGTTATTTTCTTCAAAGTCATTCATGTTTTTCTTCATACAACTATATATGTTTTTTTTGTAGTATCGTGCAGTTGGTAAAACAATTAACTAAAAAAAAAAATTAAAAAAAATTATTTAAGTCTAGTTTTTACGTATAAATTTGTCTCCATTGAGATCGCAGACCTTGACCAAGACCAAGCTCAAGTTTTAATAATAATAATTTGCTATTTCAAAAAAAGAGAAAAAGAACTCTTAGAAAAAAAATATTCTTACCAAAGTTATCCTTCCGATACGATTCGTATTAAATTTTTTTCTTTATTATTGCTGTTAGATGAAACTTTCTCGTGCTAGATGAAAAATATTTCTCGTATCGAGAAGATTTCCAGGTGACTTCGCTTAAATGGACCACCCTGTGTACAACTGTCTCGCCCCCCGGATACTCGGAAGCGCGAGCGTGCGTAGAGATGAAACGCGACGCCAAGGAGGCTTCGTTAAGTTCGATTTAATACGTAGGTGGATTTAAGACGTAGGTGGTGAATTCGCAATCAGAAGACGACGAATCCAGGTCGGAGTTACCAAGGGGGGAAAGTACCGGGGGACCAAGTTTAATTTCGAGCTGGGTAAAGTGAAATTTAGCGGCAATACTCGGTCTAAGCAAACTGAAATCCGGGCGCGAGGACACGAGGAAGCTGGGTTTAATTCAGCCCGGGCATCCGCGAATTTCGGGGGCCCGCGAGCGAACTTAGGCGAGAAGAGAAATTCACCCTCGCCACCGGGATCGATCGGTGTCTAATCAGATCCGTTCTCGGAAGCTTAGAAGAAGCTGATCCGACGGAGCAACGAGGCGGGGGAACTTGAGAAGCCTGAGGGCTACGCCGGATCTCGGCGAACCTAAATCTACACTGACCTAGACCCACCGCTCGTTCAACTCTCGCCGTGCCCCACGGCTACGTCACCGCTCTCTGCCTCTCGCGGAACGTTTCATCGTTCGAAAAATACTTTAAAATACTTTATTCAGTCAAAATGAACTAATTGATTCACTATTAAATCGTCTTACAAATTAATGTTAAAGTTAATTATCTAAACATCTAAAAATTTTTTTGTAATTAACTTACTCTTAAATATATACTACATTTTTTTGATTTAAAATATTATTTTATAAAATTTTTATTTATAAACTTTAATAATTTAAGTATATCTTATCGTCGATTTGTCAAGTTAAATTAACAAATTTCCCTGAAAAGATTAAAAGGCCGCCATGTTACTTTATTTTAATGATTCGACATTTAATTATAAAAATTTTACTCATAAATTAATATAATAGCTAATCCCAGGTCAAACTCTCGTCGCAGAAATTGATAAACAATTCCTCCTTATTTATGGAAAACATTGCCAGTGATCAGAAATGGATGAACATTTCTTTTTCATTCTTGTACCTGTTGAAAACATGGAATCTGTCATAAATTTGAATAAATTTTATATAATCTGATTTGCCAACGATATCAGAGAACGTATTTGCCAACGACATTTGTTGAATAATAATCTTACATCGTTTTCTTATTTGTACGTGTACTTCGTGTATAGGTTATGCGTACAGTGTGCTGATCTTTAATACGTATACGTATAGGTTATGTGTACAGTGTGCTAAAATCCTCAATAAATTTGATACAGTCTGACTTGCACGAAATCAGAGAACATATTCACCAACATATTTACTAATTTGCTAAATAATAATTTTACGTCGTTTTCTTATTTATACGTGTACTTTGCGTTTATGTAGTTTGAAAGTCATGGTGTGCTTCTGTTCTTAAAATACCATTTATTTTCTATAAATATCCCCCTGTATTGCAATAGATTGATCACTATGTTAATAATTAAGTAATAATATATATATATCCTCAATTATTAATAATTAAGTAATAATATATATATATATATAAAACTATCTAAGACTAAAGCATAAAATTTCCATCAGAGACGTTAAACTGAAAGGAACAGAAAGTTTCTATGATATTAATTACTATAAATTATAAATATATATATTTTTATTACTATTATTACTATAAATTATAAATATATATATAAAATATTATATAGTTACTATACATTACTATATATATAGTAATTAATATTATATACATATAATATAATATTATATATGTATAATATTATACATTACTATATATATATATATATATATAGTAATTAATATCACAGAGACTTTCTGTTCCTTTCATTTTAACGTCTCCGATGGAAATTTTATGCTTTAGTCTTAGATAGTTTTAGCATTAATTGTGAAAATCATACTCGTTTTCTGATCGTTAGAATCCTCGACCATAATCGCCCTTCTCGCTATCATTCGGCCATCCGAATTTTGCTTGAAATTTGAGACGGAAGCTACGCGCGTCGGGGTTTGTTGCAATTCGTTCGCGTGTTATTTCCCTTTCGTTCTGTTCCTGCGTTTGCGCCGCGTTCATGCTGGCTTCGAAAAGCATTTGCGCGTGCCCTTTATCTACCAGCGAAGCGTTCTTTTTTCTTTTTTTTTCTATCTGGTTCCACGATTCATACTCGTAATATCGGATAATCCCAGTCGGTACGAGGGCACCGACGAATTTAATGCGGAACGAAATTCAATAAAATTCGGAGCTAATTAAATTCCGCAATACGCGTCTGTCTTTCGTAGCCTAATTAACGTTACGTCCGAGGTAAATTATCCTGTATTGGAAAAATTCCACCGGTACCGCGGGCCGTAGCGATTGTGCAGTTAGAGCCGTGGTTCCCAACGTCCAATTCGACAATGAATTACAGACAGTGAATTTTTTGCATTTCTTCAACCCTTGGGGGCACGCAATTTCAAAGAGAAGAAAAACTGTACCTGCACGGAATTTTTTTTTTTATGCAAAGAGAGGAAAAAATCGTTTATTTCGATTATTAAACGCAAGATTTTGTATTTTAACAAAATATAAACATAATATTTATATTTCTTAAAATATATTTATAAAATATATTTATAAAATATAATTATATATAAAATATATTTATGAAATATAATTACAAATAAAATATATTTATAATATATAATTATATATAAAATATAATATATATAAAATATAATTCTATATAAAATATATTTATAAAATATAATTCTATATAAAATATATTTATAAAATATAATTATATATAAAATATATTTATGAAATATAATTACAAATAAAATATATTTATAATATATAATTACATATAAAATATATTTACAAAATATAAAATATATAAAATATATTTACAAAATATAAAACATAAAAAATATATGTACATAAAATATATATATATTTATATTTCTTAAAATGAAAAAAAAGAGTAACATCTGAATAAATTATTTATTACAGAGTGGGGCATAAATAATCCCACCACGCATTAACTGTCGAAAAAAAAAGAAAAAAAAATCTGGGGCAATTTTAAACCCACCAAACCCCAAAGAGCTAAATGAAAGTTTAACTTTTTAGTTTAACTTTTCTCTCTTCTACGAAGAAAGCCAAGTTGATGGCGTTTTAGGCTCGACTTTTACGTTTTTCTGTAAAAAAAAAATTCATCCATTGAGTAAATAAATGAACTACGTGTCACAGGATTTCAGAGATGCTTGGCCAAAAGGAGGTTGAGAACCGGCCGTCAATCCGAAATTCGGATTATCGTGGATATTAAGTTCACCAAACGACGGTGATTTATGGCGCGGACGTGGTATTCGTAGCTGTTTCTGAGATTAGTCCTGAGTCCTTTTTTTCTAACATTCGACAGAGTTCCGCCCTCGACTCGTAAATCTCGCGACCCATAAATCTTGGAACACCGCGATCTCAGAAGAAAATGGAAATTCCACTTCCGTTGCCAAATTTTTGCCCGCCGGCGCGCACGATTTTCACTTCTTTTCAGTTCGTCGTCGAAAGAATTTCTTACCTAATTGGATTTCTTTCTCACAATCAGTTCCTGCAACGTCTGCCGACGTGGTAGTTTCGGACGTGGTATGATTAATTGGCCGCCATTATGTTATATTCATGTACACTCCCGCTCGTTGACGGAACACTTTTCTTATTTTTAGTATCGTGGATTATCGTGCATGAATATTTTACAATGTAACGCAATATGCACATTACAATGCAATGCAGTATATTAATATTGATAATACAGTATATTAATATTTATCGTACGTTTCACATTTATTGCAAATGTGAAACGATGATTTATGTCGCGTATTGTATATTTTTGCGTATATTATTCAAAAGCACAAGAACTACAGGATTTTCTCGACTCTCCCCCGAGTTATTTCTTGTTTTAAAAACGAAGTGAAATTTCTCAAAAAAAAAAAAAGAAAAAAAAAAGTTGAAAAGAGAAACATCTATAATAAAATAGCCAAAATTCAGTGAAACTAGAAATTCAACAGAACACCATGTATATAATGTTTCAACTCAATAACTTCACGCCTAAGAAATAAAAATAAAGATCAAGCAGATAATGAAAATAATAATTCAATGAAAACAAGTACTTCAAAAAGTTGAAAAAGAAAGAATCACAAGTGAAAGCTTCGCTACATATAGAACACCCTGTATGTAACGTTTCAGTTCAACAAATCTCACATCTACGAAATAAAACTAAAAGTCAAACGAATAATGAAAACAATGATTCAATGAGAAACGAATGTCAGTTGAAGTTCTCGATAAGTTGAACCTACTTCAGAGAAATCGAAAAAGGATCGCAAGTGCCATCGAAATAAACGAAGATTCTTCGAAGGCGAAGCTTCGTTCACTTCACTGTTTCAACACGGGCGTTGATACGAAATAGGTATTACAAAATGGATCCAGAGGAGCACGGAACAAGGGAGGAGTCTGTCAGAGTCTAGAACCTTTTTGAGAAGTAGGGGAGGATGGTTAAAAACTACTTTCCTTTGGTTCTCACTTTTACAATCCTCTAAAAAGTTTACGAAAAACTCAAACCTAGCCTAAACCTAAACCCAAACTAATTAAACCCAGCCTAAATCTAAACCTAAACCTAACCTAATTAAACCCAGCCTAGACCTAAACCTAAACCTAACCTAACTTAAACCCAGCCTAAACCTAAACTTAAATCTAACCTAACTTAACTTAAACCCAGCCTAAACCTAAACCTAATATATGTAATTTATACACTTGTACAATTATACAATTTGATGTTTACACAAAAAATGCTACTAGCTCATCCGACTAGCTCGGATAGAACCCAATTGTCTGTCACCTGTACTTCCTAAAGTGTCATTTATAGTCTACAGGTGGTGTCCTTATTCCTTCTAGAGCAATGACGGCAAACTTTCCTGAGAAGTAGGTCAAATTTTGTTCATTATTTCTTTTTAGTACCAGCTCGTGGGTCACTAAGTTAGTAGCGTCGCTTGGAAAGGGGGAGGGGAGGATGGTTAAAAACTACTTTCCTTTGGTTCTCACTTTTACAATCCTCTAAAAAGTTTACGTTTCCTTTTTGTTTTGCAACGTTTACTTTTGCAAGTGAAGAGCAAAGAAATAAACGTCGACGTGGAAAAATTGATGTAAAAGTGGTGACATCGTGCCCAGTCACCCCTGCACTATACATTACATATATATCTATATACTTTATTTCTTAATACTTTTTTATTGTCTGTTCTCTCCTCTTTTGTTATATAAAAAAAACTAGCAAAGCTACCCATTCTGAGAATCTGTGATCTAGTGTGTTTTCTTTAGTGTTTGTTACATCTGTTTAATCGTAAGCGCTGTATAAAATGTTTCCGACACAACCAACTCTAATATAACATTCAAGACTTGAAATACCTACATGTATACATAACCAAGTCGTAAATCCTCCATGAAACACAATTATTAATTTATTTCTCACGTTTAACCTCTAACCGAACGCTCGTAAATTTCTTGGCATTTTTCGAAAAATAATTGAAATTCCTTTACGTATATGACGATCAGTTTATAAAAATCAACGCGTCGGTCAGTGTCTCTAGACATGTCTCGTGGCACGTACAGGGTGTTGGAAAAAGTCAGACGACGCGGAAACACGTCGGAGCCGATATCTTCTCTGCGCGCCGCGGCAGATCGTTCCTCCCCCCCCCCCTCCCCCCCTCTTTGTCGATCGTTCTATCGCGCGTTTCCGGTGGACGCTTATCCGCGCCGTGTTTTCGGTTCGTCCGACCCTTGTCAACTACGCGGGACGCGACGCGACGCGACGCGACACGACACGACACGACAGGGCGAAGAGCGGTATACCGATAGATCGGGCGGAATCTCGTGTGATCCAGCCTCGCGCAAAATGTACACAAGCGGGCTTTACACGAACGTGCGGGGAGCGTGCATACCGTTCACAGAGTGAGTGCACGGGCTTCGATACCGATATCGATCACCCTCGAACGAGCGGCGAGGGGCGGCGAGGGAGTTGAGAGTCGAGTGGGCCGCTCGGTTAGGATATCGAGACACGCCGTACCGGAGCCGATCGCCGATGTTTACGCGCGCAATAAATACCGGAGTGTGTCCTGTTCGGTGGCGGGAGGGGGGGCTTCGGGCTTCTTCGTTAACCTAACGGAGCGCGCGTGATGAGAGTGGCACGATGCCTGGCCGGGGATCGATCCATCTACGTCGTGCAACTCTCCCTTTCCCTCCCATCGCGAATACTGAAAGCCGTGGCTTTCGATTCTTTGACGCGATTTTGCAAGCATTACGTTCGTGCCCTCTGGTGTGCAGCCTCATCCGACGGTTGGTTATAACACGCCGGAACGACGTACATACCGCTGGAGTATTAAAAATTCGATCGGGAGAAATTAGAGTGAAGAAAGACTGAATAAAAAATACAAAATACCTGTTCTTTTTTTTTTTTTTTTTTTACAAAAATCGTCCAAATATATTTTCGTCGCGTATATTGTGTGTATTTGTGGAACCGTTCTGAAAAGTTAAAAATTGTTTCGTTTCGATCAACTCTGGTAATTCCCAGTGGTGTTGGTAGAGACGACAGCGTTTGTAACGCTAAATAAAAAATATAAACTATCCTTTGTACGTTTTTTTTTTTGTACAAAAATTCGTTCAAATCTCGCGAAATTGTGTATTTGTGAAACTGTTCTGAAAAGTTACAATTGTTTTTTTTTTTTGATCACATTTTTTTTGGTAATTCCCAGTAGTGTTAGCAGAGAAGACAGCGTTTATAACGCTATAATGAAAAAAATATAAACTCTCCTTCGTACATTTCTTCTACAAAAATCTCTTTACAAAAATGCAACACGACAGCTGCAGTCCGCAAAACTGTTCTGAAAAATTATAAATTGGCTACGTTTTGGGTCACGTAATTTCCAGTGTTAATAAAGAAGCAGCGTTAGGGAAAACGATCGACGATACGTACTGTGTATTTTTGTTTATCCATTCTAGTGTCGCGCAACGCGATCGTGCTGTTCAGATTTCGCGTCGAGTAGTGCCACAGCGTTTCGTCCATCACGTTCAATGTACAGGATGGAAAGGAAAGTTTGTCCGTGGCTATCGCAGACGAGTTTCCTTTCAAGTTTGTCTTGAATTTTCATCCGTCGCGACTGTACACAAATAATCATAGTCGACGAAAAATTTGACTTTCAATTGTCACACACTGCGTCGGTATTTCCTCTCCCTTCTTTTGCCAAACTCGTCCCTTCTTCTCCGGTATATACATAAATACATACATACATATATACAGGGTGCTTCGTAACTTGTGGCACCCACTTCGTGAGTTGATTGTTCGCCTAAAAATAATGAAAGAAAGTCATGTAAATATATGTCCTATCTGTCTTCTGTGTTCATGAGATATAATGAATCTTATAAACAGAGCAAACTCTAGTAAGCTAGTTTTACCAGGGATGGTATATTCAATTTTCATAATAATCACAATTGGGATAAAGGAAACCCACACGTTATTGTGCATTCAAGACATCAACGCCAGTTTAGTTTAAACGTACGGGCAGGAATAATTGATAAATTTTCAATTGGACTGTTTTTCCTTGATGGGAAACTAACAGGCACAAAGTACGTTGATTTTTCGAGCACGCGTTCACACGAAATATTCGAGGAAGTTCCAGTCGATATTAGACTTCGTATCGCGGTTCATGCATGATGTAGCTCCGCCGCATTTTAGCCGAGTGGCCAGGCAATTTTTAAATCGACACTTTGCAAATAAATGGATTGGTCGTGGTGGTCCTGTTGCACGGCCTGCTCGTTCTCCGGATTTGAATCCATTAGATTTTCACTTGCGGGGACATTTTAAAATCTATTGTACACGCAACATCGATTGAACATGCTGAAATACTACGAAATAGAATAGAGCAAGGCTTCCGACAAATTCGAGAAACACCAGGAACGATGGAGAGAGAGTAACCAGATGAATGACAAGACGCGTGCAGGCTGGTCATTTCGAGCATCTTTTGTAAAAGTAATTAAAAAAACAGAAAATTCATTATATCTCGTAAACGAAGACAGACAGGACATATATTCACGTGACTTTTTTTTCATTATTTTTAGGTGTACAATCAGCTCCCTGTATGTATATATATATATATATTGTATATACGCATATTTCTTCTCCTTCCACTTTCTTGTCTCCCTTTCTTCTGGTTGTCTCTGGTAAAAAATGTCACCCTCTCGCTAGGTTATATTCCTCGCCAAGACGTTCTTCTTGGTCTCCCCCCCCCCCCCCCCCCCCCCCCCCGCCTACCGCGTCGCCGAGGACAAACGTCCCATTCTTCAACGCGCGTTTTCTGTATTTTCCAGCGAGCTTTTTTTCCACTCTCTACTCTCTCTCTCTGTCTCTCTCTCTGTCTCTCTCTCGCTGGTCGACAGCGAGACGGTGGTCGGGCAGGTTCATGTTTTCCCCGGCTGACAAGTGGTTCCTCGTTTTTCGTTGGCCGCACGAGTGCCCTCCCTTTTTGTTTTCTTCTCTGCCTGTTTCTTTCTTCTTCTTCTTCTTCTTCTTCTTCTTCTTCTTCTTCTCGTGCCTCTCTAGCTACCACTTCATGAAACGCGTTTTCCCCGGGCCCTCTTCTCTCCCCGGACACAACGCCAGACTGCCAAAAAGCAATTTCTCGCTTTGTCTCGCGTTAGATATTTTTCGCTCGAGGATTGTTCATCTCATTCGATTGTCCACTCAGCGGGCTCCTCGAGCTCCCGTGGCCTCTAATTTGGTTAACAGCACGCCACGGAGACGCCACCGGTGTTGATCCACTTTATTTGTTGCACAGCTTTTCAAACAGCCGCTGCCCAGCTACGTGCGCACGTTAGAAATGAAAATAATATAAAGTGTGAGTATAGTACGCTCTCTGTTCTGCTCTTTGCAGCGTACTTTTAAATATGCAGGGTGAATGACACGTAACTCGAGTGTCTCTGTTGTTTGTTTTTTTTTTTTTTTTTTGAAAATAAGACTTTGTCGACAAAAATTTAGCGAGAACTTTACATTTCTCATAATTTAATTATACCTTCGTATGTAAATTCAAAGTTTTTCCCGATTAAAATTATTTTTTAAAACGAGGACATTTCCACTTCGCAATTGAACAATATGTTTGTCATCAACAATTGTGTCAAGTTTATTCCAAATTCTTCTTCCAAAGGAAGAGACAATTTGGATACTGCGTGCTATATATAAAGCTAACTTTGAAAGCACGGAAGTTGCCACGAGAGAAACGCAAAGGGTGAAGAGGAACAATATCCTGAGGGGGGGGGGGGACGCGCTTTAAATGAGACGCCCCGTCACATCGACTGCAACTGCACCGACGGTTAACTATCGCTTTTCCCCGGTACGCGAAACCGTGTCGAGCAAACTCGCACGTTTCCAAGAATTTCCGATCGATTTTCACCAAGCGACACGCCAAGTTGCCAACAACCGACTGCCAATCAACCGAGGCAACTAGTCGAAACGATCCGCGCGTTAAATGAATTCGCGATGGCGTTTTCACATGGTGATCGTTGGGCGGTTGGATCGCATTTACGTCGTAGAACGCGATCTATCGCGACGGAGACCGAAAACGTGAAACGGCCGATATCCGCGCGTCCAGTTTCGATCGTCGGCGGAAATTAAACTATTATTTAGCCTCGGCGCCGGCCAGAAACGACATTAGTCAGTAGCGGCGAGGTAATGGAATACCGAGAAGTCAAGTATAATTAATACGACTGCAATTGTGTTATTGTTACATGTTATGTCAGTATTGCAATCAATATTACAATATCAATATTATATTTATATCAATATTGTATATATATAATATTTAATTATATTATAAATATATCAGTATTACAATTATATTTTATCGATATTATATATATATTACAAAAATTTAATTATGTTACAGATATATCAATATTAAGTATTTTTATATTATTATTATTATTATTATCATCGTTATATAATATAATATTATATTATTATTATGCATTATATTGCAATCAATATTACAATTAATCATATCAATATCATTAAATATTACAATATATATATATATATATATATATAGTGTTTAATTACAAAATCAAGTACAATTATATTATTATATATTATATTAGTATTACAATTATATTTTATCGATATTATATATATTACAATATTTAATTATATTACAGATATATCAATATTACAAAATTAAGTATTTTTATATTATTATTATTATCATATAGTATTATATTATTATTATATTGCAATCAATATTACAATTATATTTTATCAATATTATATATATATATATATATATATATATATATATATAATATTTAATTATAAATACAGTATTACAATTATATTTTATCGATATTATATATACTACAAAAATTTAATTATATTACAGACATATCAATATTACAAAATTAAGTATTTTTATATTATTATTATTATTATTATCATATAATATTATATTATTATTATACATTATATTGCAATCAATATTACAATTAATCATATCAGTATCATTAAATATTAAAATATATATATATTATAGTATTTAATTACAAAATCAAGTACAAATATATTATTATTATATATTATATTAGTATTACAATTATATTTTATCGATATTATATATATTACAATATTTAATTATATTACAGGTATATCAATATTACAAAATTAAGTATTTTTATATTATTATTATTATTATTATTATCATATAGTATTGTATTATTATTATACATTATATTGCAATCAATATTACAATTAATCATATCAATATCATTAAATATTAAAATATATATATATATTATAGTATTTAATTACAAAATCAAGTACAATTATATTATTATTATATATTATATCAGTATTACAATTATATTTTATTGATATTATATATATTACAATATTTAATTAAATTACAGATATATCAATATTACAAAATTAAGTATTTTTATATTATTATTACTATTACTATTATTATTATTATTATTATTATTATTATTATTATCTTATTATCATATATTATTATTATTATTATTATTATCATCATCATCATCATCATATAATATAATATTATATTATTATTATACATTGTATTGCAATCAATTATATCATATCAATATTTTATATATATATATATATTATAATATTTAATTGTATTACAATTATATTTTATTGATATTATATATATTACAATTATATTTAATTATATTACAGACATCAATATTACAAAATTAAGTATTTTAACTCGTGCCTGACTAAATTCCTAAAAAAATTGTGTTCGAAAATTGAATATCGATCGTTCGAAAATCACGAGGGGGGCACAAGGCCGTTGTTGAACGTGGCGAGGTTATATCGTCCGTGGCACGGATCGTTCGGAAAGTTGCTGGCCAATCGAGATGGCAGGAAGTTGCTCGGTATTACAGCCGCCGATTGGTGTCGGTTCGCCCGGCGATCGTGAGCCCCGTTTGTTTGTCGAAAGGCCTAGATTCGTCTTCTGGAAACTTGTAATTAGAGCGAACTTCTCCGTTCCAGATATCGGTTGCAGTTTCGCGTGATCTTGCGTGATCGGGGGGGACGCGAGGTTCGAAATGGATCTTCATAACTTGGCGCGGATTATCCCAGTTTCTGTAGAGTTTATCGCGAGGGTGAAACGTGTCTGTGTACACCACTGCTGAAAATTTTCACTTTATTCACTGATATTCAGCGTTTCGAGTCGAAATATGATTAACGGCGCAAGAAAAGAAAAAAAAAAAAAGATAGAGAAAGTTGATGATATAATATAAATAAATTAACTTATAAAAATATATCGCTATTAATTTGAAGTGTCAAGATAATTGCTGCAATCTACGCAAGTATAGTAAAATTGAACGACGATTATTAATTGCAATTGTAATAATTCCTATTTATTAGAAAAGTTTCGTCCTAACAGCGGCTTTATGATTCTGGACGTGTGAGACGTCTGTTTTGCATAATTTCATAGTTGCAGCATCAGTGCTGAATAAACAAACGAAATTATAATAATAATAATCCCCGGAAATCTGTAACTGTAGTAATTCGAAATAGTTATAATGAACAACTTAGTCGTAAGAGCATAACAGTGTTAAACATAGCAATGTCGAGTATAATAGTTACAAAATTACCTGGCGACTAAACGAGAGTGTATCTTGGAACAAGTTTTTTTTCTTTTATATATATATATATATATATATATATATATATATATAAAACAAATACCTATTTATACGCAGCATCATCCTTTTGAAAACAAGTATGCACTTGGTTAGTTGCGTCGATAAAAATAACTGCACGGTATGTACAGGGTGGAAAGGAAATCTTTGCTGGAAAATTGATCTTGATCTTGAGTTTCAAGGTCGAAAACAACATTGTCTCTTTTTTTTGCACTTTTGTATTCTACCTTCCAAGAAACCATAAATCGCAACCTGAGCTCCCGCAGTTCTCTTGAGAAATGGCGGAAAAGTTTCGTCCTAACAGCGGCTTTATGATTCTGTACGTGTGGGACGTCTGTTTCGCACAATGTCATAGTTGCAGCATCAGTGCGAGGCTGACTAAACAAACGAAATGAAACTAACTGACATTATCCGGAATACAAACACGTAATATAGAAAACTCACGTGTCCAGAACCATAAAGTCGCTGTTAGAACGCGACAAATAATTTTTGATCGCGTTCCCGCCATTTCTCAAGAGTTACACATCAGGTTCCTTGGACAAGTTTTCACCTACTCGTGACGAGTAGAAATTCTTGATGCTTGAAGCTTGACCTTGAAACTCTTCATTCCTTCACAATTCTTTACATATCATGCATCAAATTCGAAGAAAATGTAGAAAACACGGACAAACTTCTCGCTGCAGTCTAATAACAACAACAAGTAACTAGGAAACGATGAAAGGACGAAAACGCGAGATCTTTTTCGCTCGGAGATGCTGCAATTTTCTCTCCGCGATCACACGGACGCAGGCAACAGAAAGTAATTTAATTTCCCTTTTCTGGGAGAGGCCCGACTTTCTCCTTGCAAATCAGCCTGTTTACGGCGTCAGCTGAATATTAATCGAACTCGCTGCGAGGTAGATGTTGTTTTTTCTCAGTTTCTTACGTGCTCACCCTCCCCCTCCCTCCCCCCTCCCCCACGGCTTCCGGCTTCTTCGCGGGCGAAGTTGTAATTGAATCGGCGGGCAACTCGCTTCTTTGTTTGAATTTTAATCGAATCCGCGGCGGCTTCTTGCTGTCGCCGGCGAAGTATCGACGAGGAGTATCCCCGCCCCCCTCGGTAGTTTCTGCAATTTAATGGACTCGATTATCGGGTATATATATACACATATATATATATATATATGGCATACGTTCGTCAATCTTCCTCGCATAATCGACCGTCGCAGACTACAGGAAACGATTGTACGCGGGGGATGAAATTTTTTAATTTTCAGGGGCACGTCGGTTTTTGGAAATTTTCCGCGCGACCTTCTTCTCTTTGATTGTTTTAGCGCAGAACGACCGTTTCCATTGTTTATTTATTTATTTATTGAACAGTCAAGAGTGATAAAAGATAATTCTTGCAGTGACAAAAATGAAATAAAAATGGAAAACGAGGAAGTAAGAGTAATAGAAATTAATGCTGAAGAAAGAAAGCTGAAAATTAATATATATAATATAAATAATATAAATATTGATATAAATTGATAATATAAATAGTATGAATACTAATATAAATTGATAATATAAATAAAACAAATATTAATATAAATTGATAATATAAATAATATAAATACTAATATAAATTGATAATATAAAAAATACAAATACTAATATAAATTGATAATATAAAAAATACATATACTAATATAAATTGATAATATAAATAGTATGAATACTAATATAAATTGATAATATAAAAAATACAAATACTAATATAAATTGATAATATAAAAAATACTAATATAAATATATACTAATATAAATTGATAATATAAATAATATAAATACTAATATAAATTGATAATATAAATAATATAAATACTAATATAAATTGATAATATAAATAATATAAATACTAATATAAATTGATAATATAAAAAATACAAATACTAATATAAATTGATAACATAAAAAATACATATACTAATATAAATTGATAATATAAATAGTATGAATACTAATATAAATTGATAATGTAAATAATATGAATACTAATATAAATTGATAATATAAATAACATAAATACTAATATAAATTGATAATATAAATAATACAAACTCGAATGAAATTGATACTAAAGTAGAAATCTGACTAAGGGAAAATTAATCTGCTTACGATAAACATCAAACATTGAGGTTACAGAGATTATTGCCATAAATTTTTATTATTTATCAGCTGCCGGGAGGGACTGAGAGAAAGCTTCTCTCTGGTTTAATTCTGGATGTTTATACAGCAGGGAATTAAAAAGCAATGGCGCCCCGAGCGAAATGGCAGGAGCGTTGAAGTTGAATTAATTTTAACAAGTCAGGATAAACAATTTTTTAAAGGGAAATGGTTTTCTCCATGTATTTTCACTATTACGATTTTTTTTTTTTTTTGGTAATTATTTACACCTATTACAATTAGAACTATTTACAAATTTTCAACTGTTTGGTAATTTTAGGTTAGGTTTATTGATTTCAGTGTCTTTGAAATATGTTGCAACTTAGATATTCGAAAAAAAAATTATTATGTATAAAACAATATATATAATATTTTATATATATTATATTATATAAAAACAATAATATATATAAATAATAATATATAATATGTATAAATATATAAATAATATAATATATAAACAATATATATATAAATAAAATATAGTGTATATATACAATATATATATATATATATATGTGTGTGTGTGTGTGTGTGTATATATATTACATACGTGACTTTAATTGTCCAAATATGAATAAAAGTAAAATGAAAATAATTATCTATTGAAACGACAAACATTGTTACGTCACAAGCTTATTGCATAGCTTGCATTTTAATGCAGTAGAACGTCGATGATCCGAGCTAATTGAGATACAAATCCGTCAAATAGGATAAGCGATTTTCCGAACGATCGATCTGGAAGAATCAAATTTGTGGCCGTGTCACGGAGTCAACTAGAGATTAAACAGCTTTCAAGTACATACGTTGATCGTACGTCGAAAAGAAATGCGTGTCTAATAGCCAGTAGACGCTGCAAAAATTTTCATTATCCCCTTCGCAATCCCCTGATGTGCAATTCAAGAGCTTCCACCATGAATTTATTCAAGCACCATTTGCACGTACACAGCCCCGTCTAATTATCGTCGTTCGCTGTTTTCCGAGCTTCTACAGAGATGAAAATTTCTCCTATTAACCAAGTTATCTTGAAACTCTATATAATATTGACTCACTGTTTCCAACGTGGCCAATTGTTATGTACTTTACGAAGTTATACGTAATTTCGCTACTTCTTTTGAACGTTTAATAACATTTAGCTGAATTTCAGCACCGCTCTCTCTCTTCCTTTTAATTTCAAGTATTTTTATGGTAAAAATGAAAGGCAGCTTAAATGAGCTTCGAAATATAAAAACTGCTCGACTTACATGTGTACATAATTAATCTTAAATGCACGTTCATTTAATGATTTACAAATGTTTATTTTACTATTGTTATTAATATACCATTGTTACAATATAACAATATTTAAAAAAAAATACATATTTTAAATATTTAAATATTTATTTTACAATTATTATTAATGTACCGTTTATGTGTGTACATGTGTACATAATTAATTTTAATGCACGTTCATTTAATGATTTACAAATATTTATTTTACTATTATTATTAATATACTGTTGTTACAATATAACAATGAATATTTTTTAAAAAAATACATATTTTAAATATTTAAATATTTATTTTACTGTTGTTGTAACATAATTGTTACACTGTTTCTCAAGTATCGTCGTCACATCAAAATCACGTAAATGGTCACTTTCAGCTACTTTCAAATCAGGATTAAAGAGTCTTCGAAATGATGACAAAAAAAATTCCGATTTGGACCGCTATTAAAATGATCGCGTTACCTCTGTGATTACGTGTGAAAACATCGAAGATTCTCAAAGATAAAAAGAAAAAAAAAATGAAAAAAATTACCAAACTTTCCGAGCTGAGGTTGTCGCAGAAATCAATCCAATCTGACCGCACGGAAATCGCGATCGAGAGCGATAAACTGGAGGAAAAAGGGCACGTTCGGTGCTCATCAAATAACGGCCGGGGTCCTCGGTGTCGCCGTACGAGGCAGCGTGTTGAGAAAGCAGAGAAGAAAGGGGAGAAAATAACATAAAGGAAGTGGAGAGGGCGGTTCGAGGGAAGAAACGAGCGAAACGAGCGGTGTAAAAGGATGATTCGGAAAGCTTTACAACGAAAGGCCGCGTCTCTCTGTCTCTCTCTCTCTCTCTCTCTCTCTCTTTTTCGTTCGTTCTGGCGCTCACTAATTCTCTTTCTGTCTCCGGAGAACAGCCATGAAATTCTCGGCCGCCATATTTCTTTCGAACGCTGGCTCTCCAGCCCTTGCACTCGGCCATTGTTTCACCATTGTTTCGTAACCCGAGAAAGGAAGGTCGAAACAGGGGAAATTGCCTCCCCGTTTTGCACGCAATTTACAGAAAAAGCGTTGATCAACGGTAGAAAAATTTGTTTCGCAGCGAATAAATTTTGACACGCGGGCTGGCAATTTTAGTTTTCGGAAGGTGGCTACCTTGCATATTTATTAAACGCGAATTAGCTCGCGAAATGAATATTCTATCGGCGGCTAACTTCCCCGGCAAGGAGGAGACCCTTGTTTTGGAACAATGGGAGGAAAGTATACTCGGTACTTCGTTCGAGAGAGTGTTTTAATCGAGTTCTCGCCTGAAAATTAACGTGTGAAAAAAGTGTGAAAGAAGTTTTCAAACTTCAACGTGGACTTGGGGAATAAAGTCGAGGCGCTGGTTTCCTTTTTTTTGGAAAATTAACAAATCTCCCTCTTGCAAATCGTATCTGGTTAACACACAAATATGGCTCGGTACTTTTTTTTTTATTTGGAATTTAATATTCTTTCGATTATATAAAAGACATATGATCTAATTTAAAGAAGATGACTTTGAGAATTTCGAAAGCCACGAAAAATTGATACGCCATATTTAGCCGCCCTTAAAATCATACAACTTTCGTATTAGACAATTCTTTATTAGACGTATAGTAATTTAAAAGTTATTTCAGACGTGCAAGTTAAATTAAAAAAAAAAAAAAAAATGAAGATGACCTTGAGAATTTCGAAATTTACGAAAAATTGATACGCCAGATTTGGCCTCCCTTAAAACCACACAACTTTCGTATTAATTCTTCATTAGACATATAGTAATTTAAAAGTTATTTCAGATGTGCAAGTTAAGTTAAAAAAAAAAAAAAAATGAAGATGACCTTGAGAATTTCGAAGTTTACGACAAATTGATACGCAATATTTGACCTCTCTTAAAATCATACAACTTTCGTATTAGACAAATATTCATTAGACGCATGGTAATTCAAAAGTTATTTCAGACGTGCAAGTTAAGTTAAAAAAAAAAGAAATGAAGATGACCTTGAGAATTTCGAAACCCACGAAAAATTGATATACCATATCGCCATACAACTTTCGTATTAATTCTTCATCAGACGCATAGTAATTTAAAAGTTATTTCAGATGTGCAAGTTAAGTTGAAAAAAAAAAAAAGAAAAAAATGAAGATGACCTTGAGAATTTCGAAACCCACGAAAAATTGATATACCATATCGCCATACGACTTTCGTATTAATTCTTCATCAGACGCATACCAATTTAAACGTTATTTCAAATGTGTCAAGTTACGCGAATCACCTTGTACATATATAACCCATGTACATGTCCCATTTGAATTATATATATTCCCAGACGGAATCCAAGAATATTAAACGACGTCTGTTTGGAACATCTATCTCGCATATTGCTCGGCACCAAAAGGGGTACAAGGGGGGATTACAATGGAAAATAAAAGTAAAACAAAAGGGGGGAGGGGGATAGGAAAAGATAGGATGGAAAGTGCCCGCGCAGCTCCTGCCAACGGATCGTTGCTGATAAAGCGCGATAAGCGGCACCGCGGCACGTTATGAGAACGGAAACGATAACGCCGGCACATTTTCGGGGGGCGACGTCGACGCGACGTCGCCCCCCTTGCGCTTTTTCCAGCGGCGACGCTTGAAATTCGCCGCGATTCGAATCAAAAACCATGGCCGAAGATCGGTGAGAGCCTTCCCGTCTCTCTCTCCCTCTCTCTCTTTCTCTCTTTCTCTCTGTAACTGCAACACACACGCCGGCTAATTGAATGTGTCCCCGTTTGCGCTCGGATTAATCCCGCGGCAAGGATTCGTTAGCTCGCCGGAGCTGGCCCGTTGTTGCTGTTGTCGCGGGCGGCCGTCACGCCGATAATCGCCCTGCACTGGAAATCGATCCTAAGCTCCTTTCCACCGACCAAGCGCCAATGCTGCTGCACCATCTTTCCAGCTGACGTCACAAATCCCCCTCCCGGCCCCCTCCGCCCCCCCGAGTTGAAACACCGTTCCCGCCACTTGTGCCTCACCGGAACTTTTTCCTAACCTTTATTAGTGTCACGCGACTCGAGATCATTGTATTTACTGTTTTTTTTCCACGGAGAATCGCAACTGATATATATATATATATGTGTACCCTATATATGTAGACTTTATGGACACCCTATATATATATATGATGACCATAGTCTATATATAGGGTATATATATATAGGGTGTCCATAAAGTCTATATATATATATATATATATATATATATATATATATATATATAGGATATATATAGGGTGTTCATAAAGTCTATATATAAAGGGTATATATAGGATGTCTATAAATATACATATATATAATAATTTATATATATATATATATACATATATATATAAAGTGTCTATAAAGTCTCTTTACAATTTCTTATATAACCCATATAGAAATGTATTAAATAAGGTAACTGTGTATGTTTATATATATATATATATATATATATATATATAGGGTGTCCATAAAGCCTCTTTACAATTTTAAATATAACCCGTAATAGAGATGTATTAAATAAGGCAAACAAAAAAATAAAAGAAACTTAAATTTTGTAATAATTTCCACTTGCCTGTCTTCTCATTTGCCTTTGCGATAAATTTTTCAAATTGTAAAGAGACTTTATTATACGGACACCCTGTATATCTTTTTCGTAGTGCCGAAGTCTGTCAAATTTAGAAACGAAACTCTCCATCTAGGGACTTTTAACTTCCAATGAAACGAATTCGTATTTTAACTTCGGTTGAACCTTTTCACTCGCGCTGTAAATGTAACAAATTCTCTACGAATTTATAACAATCTGTGTAAACAACTGGCATAACACCGAACACAATCGAGCATTATATATTGCACGACATAATATGTCGCATTCATATTTTTTTTTTTTTTATATGAGGGTTTAGAGTCGCATCGACTACGAGGTCTTTAGCGACGTGTCATTCATATTTATACAAGAGGTTTATGCAAGAGATGTATTATGTATTATGCAAAAATAGTTGTATGTAATTGCATATATAACACACGGAGGAGGGAAACGGTAAATTCATTTTCGGTCAAAAGGAGTTTCTTTCGTTAAGAAATTTGCAGTCAAAAGGCTCATTCTCTTCCGCCTATTTTCCTTGCCTCGAGTATTAAAACCTCTCAGCATCAAAGGATCTGCTTAATTCAATAACGCTCAAGTACTCTTGCACTCGTATTTAAATGAAACAAAACAACGAAGCATTCGATGTTTGAAATTATTATGATATTTGAGAATGCAAAGAAAAAGAACTACATTTATACAAAAATCTCCACTTTGATTTCAATTCAAATGAACGTATATGTCTGATCGAATGCCGGCTAGACAAGTGATTACCAGTAATTAACAATCAGACATCCATACCACGATATAATATAACTGAAGAGAAATATAGAAACTATACGTTCGCATGTTTTGTAAGCATAAAAATGGAAATGTCATCACTTAAATGCACATTATCTATATATATAACCTAAATCTAACCTAACTTAAACCTAGCCTAAACCTAAACCTAACCTAATTTAAACCCAGTCTAAACCTAACCTAACTAAACCTAAACCTAACCTAACTTAAACCTAGTCTAAACCTAAATCTAACCTAAACCTAATATATATAATTTATACACTTGTACAATTATACAATTGGATGTTTACACAAAAAATGCTACTAGCTCGGATAGAACCCAATTGTCTGTCACCTGTACTTCCGAGTGTCATTTATAGTCTACAGATAGTGTCCTTATTCCTTCCTAGACCAGTGACGGCGAACTTTTTTGAGAAGTAGGTCAAATTTCGTTCATTATTTTTTTTAGTACTAGCTCGTGAGTCACTAAGTTAGTAGCGTCACTTGGAAAGGGGGAGGAAAGGATGGTTAAAAACTACTTTTCTTTGGTTCTCACTTTTACAATCCTCTAAAAAGTTTACGTTTCCTTTTTGTTTTGCAACGTTTGCTTTTGCAAGTGAAGAGCAAAGAAATAAACGTCGACGTCGAAAAATTGATACAAAAGGGGTGACATCGTGCCCAGTCACCCCTTCACTATACATTACATATATATATATATATATATACTTTATTTCTTAATATTTTTTATTGTCTGTTCTCTCTTTTGTTATATATAAAAAAACTAGCAAAGCTACCCATTCTGAGAATGGGATCTAGTATGTTTTTTTAGTGTTTTTTACATCTGTTTAATTGTAAGAGCTGTATAAAATGTTTTGGACACAACTAACTCCAATATAACATTTAAGAAATACCTACTTGAAATACCTACATGTACACATAACCATAAGTCGTAAATCCTCCATGAAACACAATTATGCATCTATTTCTCACGTTTAAGCTCTAACCGGACACTTGTAATTTTCTTAACATTTTTCGAAAAATAATTAAAATTCTTTTACGTATATGATGATCAGTTTATAAAAATCAACGCGTGGATCATTTGAAAAGCCCGCGTGGGCCAGGCCCTAGAATGTTGAAGTGCCCTCTATTCACGAACGTGAATTTCACTGTATATCATTAATCAAACGAAGTGGAAACCTCCGCGGATTCTCCCTTACCGGCAGAGCAGCCCTCCGAACCTTTCGAACCTCGGGAAACGCGCGTTTCGCAGAGAATGGTTCCCCGGTATAACGATGGCATCGATCCTCTCGGTCTCGGTCTCGACTCCCCGTCAAAGAGATCCCAATTTCCGTCGATTTGTTTGGCGCGAGGCGTTCCAGCCCCCCCGAGAGGTATTGTTGTTGCCAGCCAGAGGCAACCATCTCTAATGATTCAGGATTATCGACTCGCGAAACGCTTGTCTAACGACCGTCTTTTGCTTGTCTCTCGTTTTCTTTTCTTCTTCTTCTTTTTTTTTTTTTCCATCTTGCCGAGTCATTTCCCTTCCATTCGATGTAAATATATTAGATATTTATGCACGCTGCGGACGACTTTCAAAAACGAACTCTCCTCAAAAGAAAGGGGGGGGGGGGGGTTTAATAATTACGACCCCTAAGGTTCTTTGCTCTTCTGAAATTGATCGAAGAGTCGCTCGCTGTCAAGTAGCAAAGAAACGTAATTTCCAACGATTCTAAAAGAGGGGGGAGGGGGTTCGATTTGTTCAAGTTGCCCCGTTCGAACGTCACAGCAGATGATTTGTACGAGCCGTTTATTTTGAAAGTGAATCTTTAGATCAAGATGATTTAGAAATATTGGTAACTGATAACACTAGCGTGGTGTACGACGCTTTTGTGTAATTTACCATTCCATAATTAGTATAATAAATGTTGTCTACGAAATACACACACACACGCTTTTCGATGGCCTTTTATAAATGGACCTGAGCCACTTTCGAAATAAAAAAAACTTTTGACCAGCCAATTTCCTTCCCTGAAAATCGTATGAAATCTTAGCGATTTTAAACTACGATTAAAATTACGATTAAAATTAATAAACTACGTATATTAACTACGATGTAAATATATTAGATACGTTTAAAAGAATTAAATGATCACGTGGAACCGTGAATATTAAAATGGCTTTAATTTGTTTGGAAAATGGAGTCGAGCCACTTGGAAAATAAAACGGCACGCCGCTGTGTTGGAAACTGGACACGTTTAAACGCTACGGGAAAGTAACATGATCGAACGAAATAGGCACGCGATATTCCGCCGATAAAATATTTTCGAAATATTTTATCCAGGCCGGGTGATATTCAATACGTGAGTTTCGAATGGGTTTGTTCAAATAAATAATACGCGAAATGCACGCAGGCATTCGATATCGTCGCCCCCTTTTTTGATCTACTTTGCAATACTCTCCGAGCGGTTCTCTCTTCCGTTTCAAATCATCTTCCCGTTCGAAAATTGATGCATGCACACGCCGAGTAACCATTTATGTACTTTAATAAATTTCAAAACGAGTCGCAATTTACGCAAGCTTCGCGGAAGACGGGCCGATCGGTTTCGTTTGTTGCGGGGGACAAAGCGTGGAACAGAAAGCTCGGCAAATTGATCGACCACTGGCGATTAATTTTATTTATCGAAGATTAATTTCCTTTGATCGACGATTAATTTTGTTTGTTGATGAAATCGATCAAACTGAAAATTCTCATCGATTAATGGCCAGCTTTGTCTTCAATTTAAATGAAATTATAATCAAATCTAATGTAATGACGAACAATTGACTAATTTTTTTTTAATTATTTTATCATTTTTATAATTTTTCGTATAAATTTTATAATTTTTTTCATCATGTTATCATTTTTGTAACTTTTTCTCCACAACGATTGGTATTTTCAAATTTAAAACATTTCTTTAAAGATATATAAAATGAAGTATAAAAAAAAAAAAAAAACATGGAAGACGTTCTCCTAATACTTCATAACGAATCAAGATCAGAATGCAGCTTCACTCCAAGGAAATCAAATGAAAAAAATAGTAAACTATTACAGTAACGACCAAGTGAGACATTGCCAACATTGACTTACGATTTACCAACACAAATTAAATTAGTAAACGAAACAGGTTAGGTTACGTGTTTCGGTTAGGTTTTTATTTTTATAACCTCACTTTTTTCCAATCTTCGAGTGAGAAGCTCGAGCGTAGTATCAACCTTTCAAAAAAAAAAAAAAAATAAATAAATAAATAAATAAATCACATGCTCGCCGTGTCGTCGTTCACAGTGATGAGAATTCAGTTCGTCGAAGGAGAAAATCAACCGTGAAACACGCGCTAGTCCACGAGTGCAAACGACATAGAGCTTCCGACTGTGCGCCGGAAATGGTCGGAAATAATGTATTCGGTGGGATCGGCGCACCGAGGGATTCCTTTAGAACCGCAGAAATCGAGCCTTCGCCGCGTATCGCGCCAGCAAACGCAAATTTATGGCTTCCAGCTCCCTCCCGCTTCCTTACTTCCAGCGAGCTGTTCTAAACGCTCTCGAGCTGTTGCAAATTGCCCTGAATGCCTAGAGAATACTGATTCCGTCGCGCAGCTCGCTGGAATCAGACCGCGAGTCCCTCTGGCGGCGGTGGATTAAACTGTGGGGCCACGATGGCGAATTGTAAGACACTGGGCTTTCGCGTAATGTCTCTGCGAATGTTAATTGGGCTGGCAGGTATTCTACGTCGTTCTATTCTACGAGCTAACCGAGTTTGAAAATAAAAAGTGTCCTAAGATTTCTTTTTAAACGAGAATGTGTATGTACAGGGTTGCGTATTTGTATAGAGTGGTCACTGAATGATAACTTTTACACGTGCTTTTTAAATTTTTTATCATTTTATTTGGAAGTATAATTAATATAATTATAATTATTTGGAATGACCATTATTTTCCTGTTCATAAATACTAAAAATGGAAATGAACAAGTTGTGGCTTTTTCAAAGCCTTCAGTTTTGGCCACCCTGTACTTGCACTGAGAATCAGTTTGGAAGATTGAAACTAAAAAGTGTCCCGAGATTTTTGAACAAGAATGTGTATTTGTATAAGGTGGTCACTGAATGATAACTTTTACAAACACATGTTTTTTTTTATTATTTTATTTGGAAATATAATTATGAATATATATAAATAAATATGAATAATAAGATGAATCTCATAAGTATGAAAAATGGAAATGAACAAGTTGTGACTTTTTCAAATCCTTCAGTTTTGGCCACCCTACACTTGTACTGAGAATTAGTTTGAAAGATTGAAACTAAAAAGTGTCCTGAGATTTTTGAATAAGAATGTGTATATATATATATGAGGCAGAATGTATGCATATATATATATAATGAGGCAATTTCTATGCATTTTCTCAAGCAATGTTCCACGATATCTGTTGCAGGTAGTGTTCAGTGTTGCTGCGTGTTTTCCTGATCGATCCTCGTGCGAGTGAACCGGGACTTTCCAGTTGTATTTCCAAGCGTATCGATATCGTCGCCTCGCGGCCAGCAAGCAAGCAAGCAACCAAGCAACCAAGCTACCGAACACAGGAAAGTGTCCTCTCGACTGGAGGAGAGCGCAAGTACTCGGCATGAAGGGTGAGTCCTTTGAAAGTTGCCCCGTTCGATGCTCGACTTATGGTCGATCGGCCATTTCTGGCCCCTTGTCTCCGACCACAATGCCCTCGTCTAATCTGTTTGCCCCGCCAGAAATTAACCAACAACCGCCGAACGATTGACCAACAACTTCACCGTACCTGCAGTGTTGTTGTTCGATCGAGAATTTTCAGCGTTAATTCATCGAAAGTGCAATACGATATTTCGCCGTAACGAGCTCGAGGTATTTCTGCCCGGCAGTCAATTGGGTTTAAATAATCGATTCGCCCGGCGAATTCTTGGGAATTTATCGGCTTCGCGAAAGAGCGGTGAAAATTTAGGCGCTGTACGTTCGAGCATCGTCAAATCTTCTCGACGAAATGGATTTTCAATTTCGATTTGTTGATTTAATTTTTCGTTGTTCAGTGAGTTGGAAATATAATGCGACGATAGAAGATTGAAACGACGACAAATTGACGTATCTTTTTTTTAAATTAAAATTACTCATTTTATCGAAATAACGTAATATTTTTCTTATTAAAAGTAACAAACGCAATTATCAATTTAAAATTGAACGACGACGCCAACGATCCGCCTTCACGGCCGATAGAAAATCCACAGTTATCCAACAAAGGGCGAAACGCCAATTGTTACCCAAAGCCCTGAACTTCCCTGAAAAAACAACGAACGTCCAACCCCCTTGGCTCGGTTCGCGAGGAGGATCCATCCGTTTTAATCGGTCGCCCGGCGAACTAGATCATCGTGGCCTGGCTGAAGAAAGACGGGGCAGCAAGAAATTGTACCTCGAGGCATGGATCCCTCGTCCGCTAATCTGGCTCCATTAAGAACTTCATCGGCCTTTTATCTCGGCCTTTAGCGCAGCCTCCGCGTTATCTTTTAATCGTTTAACCTACATCAGAATGGCCGGCTAGAGAGAGAGAGAGAGAGAGAAAGAAAGGAAGCGACTGTTCGATTCGGCCCCGGGTCGATTCCATTTTCGAATGGCGTATAGGGTGAGCCACTGTAACTCGAGCCACCTCTCGAGTGTTGTTCGTTTTTTTTTCTGAAGATGTGAACACATCATTTTGACAAAAATTGTCTGACACAGGGGGGGAAGGAGGAATTATTTTTGTTGCAGTCAGAGGCGACGTCATTTTCTTTTTCTTTTTTTTTCAAATGAAACTCTATATTTTTTTTTTATTTTTTATACACCAGTGAACAAAACATCCTTTTGACAAAAATTGCCTGACACAGGGGGGGGGGGATTATTTTTGTTGCAGTCGGAGGAGACGTCATTTTCTTTTTCTTTTTTTTTTTTTTTTCAAATGAAACTATATATTTTTTTTTTTTTTTTTATACACCAGACATTTNAAATGAAACTATATATTTTTTTTTTTTTTTTTTTTATACACCAGACATTTTTTACACACCAGTGAACAAAACATCCTTTTGACAAAAACTATCTAACACAGGGAGGGGGGAGGGGGGGGGAATTATTTTTGTTGCAGTCGAAACAGACGTCATTTTCTTTTTCTTTTTTTTTCAAATGAAACTCTTTTTTTTTTATTTTTTATACATCAGACCCCGATGCAGCTTTTTATTTTTGATTAACAAAAAGAAAGAAAAGTATTTATTCGTGTCGAAAAATTAATGATTTGGAAGGTATTTTAATTTTAATTTTTGTAAAGGCTACGCACGAGAGACAAGGACAATTATGGTTTCCTCGTCTTTCATACGACAGATTTTTTTTAGAATTGAGGTTAGAATATCTCCTAAACTATCGGGGAACGCGAAATTTATGTTCATTCAACATTTCAGCTGAATATATGTATATAAATTATTTATATAAATTATTATATAATTATATAATTTATATATATAATAATATATTTATATAATTTGTATAAATCATATTTTATTAATTTATATTTATTTATATAAATATATATAAATAATATATAAATATATAAATAAATATAAATTAATGAAATATGAAGAAAGAAATAAATATAATTAAACGTTTTAATATAAAGATATTACTTAACATATATATACTTTTGCTACTTGAACGAAACAATATATTTATCTAATTAAATATAATGGCAAATGTAAATATATCTATATGTGTTCAAATTATATGTATATCATATTACAATATATCATAGTAAATATATAATAATTTATATACATTATATATGTATATAAATGTTTGACAATGTTTGTCCACTTGTTGTTCTTTGACAGGAAAATCAACACGATTTATGTTTTTACATCAAGTTCAATTTCACTTAATAAATCGGCCATCCCTGTATACGCGCGGCGAATAATCGTCGTGCTCGTAAACTGAATTTCCAAGCCACGTGGGCGACGTTCGGTATCTCGAGCGTAACTCGCGTTTATCGTCGAGGAAGCCGCTCACGCGCGAGACGCCGCGCCCCGCACGTACGAAACGCATAATGCATGCGATCCGCATAAATTCAAGCAGCGGAGCCTGCCACCTTGGCCCACGTCCCGCTTCACCCTCCTCCCGAGAAAAAATTGCGAAACAATCCATCTCGAGTTTCAACAACGAGTTGGACAGCGCCGTTGATCCTTCGCCTCTCTTGCCGCTTGGCAATAAAATAATATAGCGCTAATGGAATAATTCGCAGCCCGCGTAATGGGGAAATCGCGCCGCGCTAATTATTGAATATTTCAGAGCGTGCGGAGTGGCGCAGCGCGGACGGGCCCGCCCCCCACTCCATCCCAGCTCCCCCCACTCCATTTCAGCCTCCCCCACTCCATTTCAGCCTCCCCCACTCTACTCCAGCTCCCCCACTCCATCCCAGCTCCCCCACTTCATTCTAGCTCCCCCCACTCCATCCTAGCTCCTCCCCCACCACCTTTCGTTCTCCCCTGACGATTGTCAGAGCGTGCACGCTCTTTCCCGAAGACGCGTGGCAAGCAAAGTCACCAAAGAAGCGAGCAAGATATACTTTTAGCTTGCTCCTTTTCTCGAGAGTTTCTCCTTCCTTTTTGTTCGAGTTTTTGTCTTTAGTTTTTGTGTTACTACAGCACCGTTTTTTCGTTATTAAGTTAGTAGCAATTAGTTACTTGGTGATTGAGTTACTAAGTTATTAAGTAATCAGGTTACTCATTATTATACTCTTCGTTCGAGTTCTCGTCTTACGAATGCCTTCATTTGCCGTTAAAAATGCTATTTTTTTTTTAATTATTAATTAATTGCTATGTTCTTTATCTTACGAACGTTTTCGTTGTATCATCACAGTGCTGTTATTAATTATCTGTAGTATAGTTATTGTATTCTTCTATCGAGTTCTTGTCCTATAAATATTTTCGTTATACTGTTACAATGTTATTTGTGATTGTTTATAATTTGTTATCGTAGTTGTAATATTGTTCGTAAATGTTGTTTATAATTCTTTTTATTGTTACAACGAAACGTCTGCCAGTGAGCAAGTTTGAACATTATTCGAATAAAATATTTGAGAACCGATTATTTAAATCTGGATCTGGCTCGATGTTATTTATTTATTTATTTTTATTGCAAATTGCTCGATCGCTCTAAACTAATTTCCCACTTCTCGCTTTGCGGTTTATATTTTCTCGATCCTATACAAGTATATCAACTTCCGTTACGGTCATCATTTGTTACTTCGTTCCAACGATTAAATTTAAAGCCAAATTTTAATTAAATTATTCCTCAGTTAAAAGAACGATTCAAAGTCGTTTCAAATTGTTGTTTCTTTTTTTCTCTCGAATAAAATTTCCCAGCAGGTAATCAGATTTTGTCGAACGACGCAACGCGACGAGAGTAATTAAAAAATAACAAGAGTCTCCATCCTTGGTATATATTTTCATTCTCGAAATTGAAATTCACGGTAGCCTTGCTCCTTTCTTCTCCGTCTTTTTTTCTTCTTCTCTTTTTTCCTTGTTTTTCTTTCTTTCTGCCTGATTTTGCTTCGGCGAAGGGATGGCGCGCGGGCTCTCTTTTGAAACGGCGGGAGAAAGGATGTCACTGAAAATGTAGAGCAACCGGGGGTTGTGACGGTTGCGTGCGAGCAATCTGCGTGGTTGGCTCGATCTGGGTCACGGAAATCGCTGGGAAACGTAATTTCAGGATACCCGTTCGACGCCCTCTTCTTCGCCGCCTTTGCTGACCCGCTTTCCCCTGCGCGATCGCTCCTCGCTGCTTCGATTTAACCTCTCGCGCACGTCGAGAATTTTTTCGCCCCAAATTGCAACGTTTCTCTCAGTTTTAAATATATATATATATATATATATTAAGTATAAACCAAATACACAGGGAAAACAAGTAATAAATTCATTAACGTTTCAGTAATTTTTATCCAGTGACGAATTATCGGTTCGGTCACTCGTTATGGTCCGCAATCGGGTTGCAGGTTAATCAACGATTAAGCGTAGAGTAGTTTCCGAAAGAAATATTTGACGCGTATTTTTTTTTTTTCTTTTTCTTTATTTATCGGCGATCGTCGTATATTGCGACGAATTCATCGACCCGTTGTAAACTTCGACATGATTCAAGACCGTTTACTGCCTCTAAAAGGTTATTTGCGTTGAACGTGCGTAAGAAATTCATTTGAAATCGGCGTTAATATCTGGTTAACTATCTCTAGAGGATAGTTCCTAACCTAACTCTAAATCTACCTAATGAACATTAATGTAAACCAAATGAACCTAACCTAAACCTAACTCTAAATCTACCTAATGAACCTAACCTAAACCTAACTCTAAATCTACCTAATGAACCTAAACCTAACCTAAACCTTAATGAACCTAAACCTAAACCTAATGAACCTAATCTAAATTTAACTCTAAATCTACCTAATGAACCAAACCTAAACCTAACTCTAAATCTACCTAATGAACTTAACCTAAACCTAACTCTAAATCTACCTAATGAACCTAACCTAAACCTAACTCTAAATCTACCTAATGAACCTAAACCGAACCTAAACCTTAATGAACCTAAACCTAAACCTAATGAACCTAACCCAAACCTAACTCTAAATCTACCTAATGAACCTAACCTAAACCTAAATGAACCTAACCTAAACCTAACTCATCCAATTTTCACACACAATGACGTACGATCATATTTCACGTATGATGAATTCGAAGTTCATTTGAAGAAAAATACATAGTTTCATAGTTAAAAAAAAAAAAAAAAGAATGAAAGTCACCTTGAAATCGTGAAAGCCTTCAAGATTTAAGCACAACGAATTCCTTCGTAATGCGAAAACCAGGATTCCAATTTCGAATACATAGTTTTCAGAAACGAACATTCAAGAAAATGTATTAAGCTTTATTTGGAGAAACTTATTGTAAATTGTTATTAATAATTATTAGTAATTATTATTATGAAGAATACGGTTTTCTAAATTTATTGTTCAAACAAATGGTACACACGACGAGTTCAAAAGAAAAGGAAAGCGACGAATTATTTTTGTACGGCTCGGTCACTCGTTATGGTCCGCAATCAGTTGCCGGCGCAACGTGGTTAAAAAGACTTGCCCGCCGTTTCCCTGCGCTTCTTCTCGTTCCGTACAAAAAAAAAAAGGTTCTTCTTTTATCAGTTCGACGAAGCGATTCGAAACTAAAACTAAAAATTTCATGCACGAATTAAGTGACAAAAAAAGAAAAAAAAAAAAAAGAAAAAGAAAAACGAAAATATTACGAGCTCGAATTGAAAGTCTCTATTTGGAGAACTATGATTTGAGCATCCAAAGTTTCTGTTTGCAAAGTTCTGATCACTCAAATACGTACGAAAATATTCTACGAATAACGATAATTACAAGTGATAATGATTGAAGTGTATTTGTTTGCTGCGATATTCGTCTCATTTGTGTCATTATCGTTAGGGACGTGTCATCGTAATCGTTAGGGACGGCTACGGGACTGAAAGTTTTAAATCCGCGATGCTCGAAACTCTGCAAGATTTCGAAACTTTCGAGGCTGCCGAAACTCTCGAGGCACGAAGTGCTGATCTCTATTTTACAAGTGGAATTTCTTGTTTCGAGAACTGGAGTTAACTCTATCCCAGATTCTCTGTTTAAGTACACTAACGTCCGAACTCTTTCTGGCTCTGATCTCCTTTTTCCCTTTTTCTTCGTTCGTTGGCTCTGTGTACTGAACAGTTCTTCAGATTAATCATTTCCTTGAAATATTCTTTTTTTCTCTTCTTTTCTTTTTTTTTTTTTTTTTT